>NC_087211.1:29240161-29282460 GCF_015104395.2 Macrobrachium nipponense
CATAGTTGTATGCTTACTAAGGAGAAGAATAGTGGTCATAATGTCTTAAGCAATTATGTACTTCGCAAATCGTATATTAAGTTGTTAGTAATATATATTGTTTTAAACTACCAATCTAAGCAATGAGCAGACTCAACTTGTAGAGTTTTGCAGACCTGACAAGGAATGATTTTTTCCAACCTGTGTGCCCATGCGTAAAACCATTGGGGAATAATAGTGAATTTAATAACTTGACCCAGTTTTGGTAAATGTTGCTAAAACTGATGTCGATTGTGTTGATGTCCTTATGTGTTGCAGCTTTAACTGGAGTGGAATTGGTCACTGGTCATATAGATGACATTACACAGATAGTATTCATTCATTTTTTGTAAAGTACAAATTGGGTCGGGGAGTTGTCTACCTGTTGCCTCTATGACTTCAATTAGATGTATAGTAGGTAAAATCTCTCCTGATCAAAAAGAGATTTAGAGGGATGCATGCGTTACTGGAGATGGATTGCCTGCAGTATATTGTGTGGAAGTTTAGTGGATATATGTAGAGGACTGGTTGAACAGTAGGATTAGTAAAGGTATGAGAAGCATGTTTTAGGAGCAATAAAGGAAAACAAAAAAATTGTTTTGCAGAAGACAATGATGACAAAAATTATTCTACAGAAGAGTTATGAAAATATTTTGCTGAAGTCTTAGATCGTATAAAAAGAGTTTGGATAATAGTCCAAGTCCTGCTTGCGGAGGTGTGGGGGTAAATATTTTGAATTTTCATTTTACAGAAGGGATTGAAAGTTTATCTAAATCATGTTTGGTAATACTTATATGGGAAATATTTTGAAAGTCTCAGGTGCTATGGGAATGAGTTTAAAATGACCAATTTATACTCACTGAGGTGTATTTCACCCAGAGAATTGGCAGTTTATAGTTACATGTGTAACCTATACATTAGAGGAATTGTGATGCTAACCATATAAAAGTAAAACTATTTGGGAAAAGTATGTCAATAAAATCCTTTTTTTGTGGTGCTGTATGTTGGCACAGAAAAACTTAAATGTATGTCATGGAAATATAACATAGTTTGTGCAAGTTTATGGAAAATTGATTTTGTCTTATGAAAAATAATTGAATTTTTAGAAAACATGCCTCATATGTTATTTTATATCATTAGCCTCAGCAAAGGCACAATATGTATGGAATACTACACTTGAGTTGCAGATGATTGAGGGAATAAATACAAAATCTCAGAAACTTATGAGTGATGATTAATGGAAAGATTAGAAAAGAATTTAAGGCACTTAAGGGGACACTATTTGAGTCAAGGAACATAAAAGTGTCTCTCAAGAATGTCTGGATGACTGGAAATGTGAATGAATAACAAATTAACCGAGTGGTATGTGATCACAGTTAACCAAAGCATGAAAATATAGTATTTTCCGGAACTGACCTGGAATATCAAGTAATGGCTCTAATAATGCAGTTATTTCAATTTCTTTTAGCTATAAATACTAATTTGGCTGGCTTCTTTGTTTTGTGGCTTTTGGTTCATTGCTTATTTTTTTATATTTGTTCTTGATAAGAAAGGTAACTTCATCCTTTGTTTAATACAGCTTGGAGCAAAGAAAGGTGGTGGCCTTGGTGCCCAGAGAGTTAAGAAGGACTTCTCTGCCATAGAAAAAGAAGCTGCCCGAAATGATCAGCTACGAATGGAAGCCAGGGCTTCAGAGCTATCAAAGGAAGAGCAGCAACAATCTGTAAGTTAAAATAAAACTAAAAATTTTTTTTTGAAGATTTATGCTTTATACCAATCTTCAGCATGTTACAGATAATTTCATTTAAAGCATGCTTAGAAGTGAACTTAAAAAACAATTCAACAGTATTTTCACATTAGACTCATGTCAGTAGATTTGTTACTTATTATGTCGGGTTTTGTGGAATTGCTGGTTCCACTTTTCAGAATACCTCTAGTGTAGGATTCACTGCATTATATGGGTGAATAGGTAATTTTCAGTTACTTGAAATGTTATGATTAAGCAAGAAAACCCATTATTCAACAAATTATGTTTCATTTCACAGGTTTTATGACTAGTATGAATATTTTGGTCCCAACACATGTGGGTGTTAAGGGAACTGAAGCTACTGACAAAGCAACCAAACTCTTGGTTTGTGATATTCTTCATTCCAGAAAGATGCCATGTTTAATTTAATTCCTTCCTTGAATTAGTTATATTCATCTAAGCCTGGAGGATTTGCTTAGTATCTCACATGAGCCACTTCCCAAATGCAGAGAATACAGAAGAACACATACAGTCTAACTTATAGTAATTGTCCAACTTTCAAATAACAGTGTACATCAAGTGCTATTAGAATGAATCTTTGAAAAAAAAATTGTCAAAATCACCAAGATTTTCAGTTTATCCCCTAAATTTTTAAAGAAAGGCAGTAGTATATTTAGGGGGCTGGCTGGTACCCCCATATATGGGGGTATAGGGGAAAAAATGCAAAGTCATGATAAAATTCATGGAGCTTCGTATGGCAGTGGAGAATGCATATATGGAATATTTTGTCAAAATTCCTCATACTTTCATAGTTACAGGGGAATTAGTAAAAGTAACTCAATAAGCCAAAACATTGATCCGTACAAGGTAATGCAATATTTCTTCTGTTATCGTAAATTTTGATAATTATTGTCAAACAAATTGTGAGCAATGGTATCTGTAGAGATTCCATGAGTAGCAGGAGGGAAAGTTCTCAGCTTACCACCCTTCAGTGCGAGCAGAAACATGATAGAGGGTACACGTTTGCTTTTGAATCTGTTTTTCTTTGTCTCGGCAAGAATTTCATCATGCCAAAGAGGAAAGGACAAAGAAAATGTCTCTTTAACATACAGAAGAAGAAAATTCGCTCTTAATAAGGCTAGTTAGTGAAGGAGAGAGAGAGTGCTGCGTAGGAAGGAGTGCCCCGTCTCGCCTGATGCAGTGCCCCAGGCTATGATCTATGATCAAAGGGATCTTCATTTATAATTAAATTATGATAAATAACAGTTTTGGGTTATTAATACTACCCAAAAAAGCAATATAAAATTCATAATAATCATGATTTATTAACATTGTATTTGCAAAAATACAAAGAAAAACTTTGAATGCCTGTATCTCAAAACTATACTTATTGACCTTCAAATTCTATCTTTTCCCTTAGTTTTAAAGCTATAGCATTGATATTTGGTATATAACTTAGAAAGACATTTAAGAAAAATCAGATGAAGCCCTTTTTTCCAACTGTTTCATTTTTTTCTTATATTTTTTTTCCAGATTTATAGGTTTATTTTTTTTACACCATAATGAAAAAATTCATATCCAGCAAAAAAATTACTTTTAGAAAAAACTCTTCTTTTCATTAGGTCTGTATATAGTAGTAATCCCAGGGCTTGATATTAAGTATCAAAGGAGGAGATAGAATTTGAAAAATGGTTATTTTCGGGATAAATCGCCCTGGCGTCACAAAACTGAAGGTCAGAGGCGAAAATCATATTCCGCTTGGAGATGTCCCAAGTCACCTTATTAAGTGGTATGAATGTCAAAGTCCTGTCTTTTAAAAAATGGCATTAGCTGCCGGCCCCCTTAAGTAAAGTATGATGTAGTTAATCGAGAACAAAACTGTGCCAGCCTTATAAGCATTAAGAATGTCAGCTCATTGGTCTGGCTCAAATATTGATTAATGATGATAACCTTTATGTACTTATAACAACTCCCTGAGTTACCAGAGCTTATTATAGTTTCCTAAAGTAGATTATGTACAGAATCCTACAGGTCTTGGTCACCATTCTGAGACACGGGGAGCCTGGTCCTTTGCCCTAGATTGCAGTTTAGAGTTTTGATACAACAAACTGAATAATTGTATAAGGAAATTATTATTCCAATAAATATTCTTTTATCTCCTACACCAATCTGATCTCTCAGTCTCATGTCCAGATTACAGAAAAAGTGATGTATGTCACAGATGAGTACCCAAGGTTCAAAATGTTGCATCCACAGTGTTACTGTCTATCTGGAGATATATATATATATATATATAGATATATATATATATATATAGATATATATATATATATTATATGTATATATATATATATATATATATTATATATATATATATTACATACTGCCAAAACTAAAGATACCCTAATTCATGTCATAAATTAACATTTTTTGTATTGAATCTTAAGACATATTATCTGGCTGTCTAGGATTTAGACTAGGGAAAGCAAATTAGTCAGGATGGTGCATACAGAAAAAAAGGAGCATTGTGTGAGAATATTTGTTAACTTTCAAGTACTATTGTAGGATGCTGACCAATGGGAAGGCCCACCAAATTATAAATTAAGTCTTAAGTGAAGACCTGGACTATATGAAAAATTAGGCTGAAATGTAACCTTATACAGTACAGAGAAAAGCTCATTTTGAAACCCTGATGGTGAAATACTCTCTCTTACATATGCAGTTTTGAAAATGGAGCTGTGTGGAATATTATCAAGTGTTGTATGGTTTTTCATTACTTTTCTTTATTAACAGAATTCAATTTGGATTGTGTACATGTAGCATAAATCTTAATTTCATCGTGTGTGAATCTTGAGTCGATTAGTCCATGTTCTCTGAGTTTGTTTAATTTTGTCAGTCTTTTAAGGAGACTTAATGAGTATGTTTGTTTACAGCTTCAGAATTTAGAACGTGCTTACGAGATAGAGTATAGCTGGGAAAAAGAGAAGAGGGAGAGATGAAAAAAGTGGATCCCAAAAAGGGGGGGGGGCCCAGCAAGCTGAACGTCTTGGTATGGGACTTGGAGTTCGAAGGTGAGTGAATTTACTAGTGCTATAATCTATATACATATGTATACAGTAGACCCTCCCATATTTGTAGGGGATGTGTACCAACACTCCCCATGAGTAGCTAAAATCTGTTGAGTACTTAAAACCCTTCTAAGAAGATTTAGAACTGCCTGTGTTGGGGATACAGGCAGTTCCTGGTTAACCAGGGGGAGAATTTTTATTCCGTCAGCATAATACCTGGTGTGTAAGCCGGATAGTGTTGTGTAATTGCAGATACATTGATTTACCATCTCCTCCAATCAGTGCCTTTGAAATTTTTAAGATTCGGTTACTCAAGGCCTGTTGACCCTGGGAAATGGGTAAAAAAGTGCTGTGTATATGTTAGTGCTTAGCTCTCCGTGTACTATAAAATCGGCAATTTATGGCGCCATAATGGGACGAGGTCAGGTTATCAGCACCATAAGGCACCTTATGGCGCCATGAGGGTTCTTATGGCGCACCATAAAGGTGCTTATGCCACCAATAACCAGTTATCGGTGCCATAAGTGCCATTATGGTGCCATAAATCACTGAGTTTCGGTTAACCCTTAAACGCCGATTGAACATATTAAACGTCGACGAAAATTGTCTGTTGGGTGCCAAATTGACGTACGAAACATCAACGCAAAAAAGTTTTTTTAAAAATTCGCGGAAAAATAGTTATAGGCCTACTTGGCGGAAACTTTTGAATCACGCACCTTCAGGGATGCTAGGAGTTCATGGATCAAGCTGTTGTTTTGTTTACAATCGTTAACCAGGCGAGCAAGCGCTCAGAAATTATTTTGTCACTTTGACATAATTTTTGCAGCCTTTTATATTAGCCGTTACATAGATTTTTATATATGAAAATTTGTCCAATTTCATGTAGAATACAACTAAAAACAACCCATGCTTGTAGCTTTTATCAGTTTTGCAATATTTTCATATAAATAACGATAAGTGCCAAAATTTCAACCTTCGGTCAACCTTGACTCTACCAAAATGGTCGAAAAACGCAATTGTAAGCTAAAAAATCTTATATTCTAGTAATATTCAATCATTTACCTTCATTTTACAACAGATTGTAAGTCTCTTGCACAATATTTCGATTTATGGTGAATTTAGAAAAAAAACTTTTTCATTACGTCCGCGCGGTAACTCTTCTGAAAAAATCAGAAATTTTTTTGTCTGATTGTCGTAATGTTTGCACTGTTTTATATTAGCCGTTACATAAAGTTTTATGTATGGAAATGTGCACAATTTCACGTAGAATACAAAAAAACAATCCATGGTTCTAGCTTTTATCAGTTTTGAAAAATATTTTCATATAAATAACGATAAGTGCCAAAATTTTAACCTTCGGTCAACTTTGACTCGACCTAAATAGTCGAAAACTATAATTGTAAGCTAAAACTCTTACATTCTAGTAATACTCAATCATCTACCTTCATTTGCAACCAATTGGAAGTCTCTAGCTCAATATTTTGATTTATGGTGAATTTATGAAAAAACTTTTTTCTTACGTCCGCGCGGAAACACTTCCGAAGAAATCAGAAATTTTTTTGTCTGATTGTCGTAATGTTTGCACCGTTTTATATTAGCCGTTACATAAAGTTTTATATATGAAAATGTCCGCAATTTCATGTAGAATACAACTAAAAACAACTCATGGTTGTAGCTTTTATCAGTTTTAAAATATTTTTATATAAACGATAAGTGCCAAAATTTCAACGTTTGACTCTACCAAAATGGTAAAAAAACGCAATTGTAAGCTAAAACTATTACATTCTAGTAATATTCAATCATTTACCTTTATTATGCAACAAATTGGAAGTCTCTAGCACAATATTTCGATTTATGGTGAATTTTAGGAAAAACTTTTTCCTTACGTCCGCGCGGTAACTCTTCCAAAAAAATCAGAAATTTTTTTGTCCGATTGTCATAATGTTTGCACCACTTTATATTAGCCGTTACATAAAGTTTTACATATAAAAATGTGTGCAATTTTATGTAGAATACAACGAAAAACAACCCATGGTTGTAGCTTTTATCAGTTTTGAAATATTTTCATATAAATAACAATAAATAGAAAAAATTCAACCTTCAGTCAAATTTAACTCGACCGAAATGGTCGAAAACTGCAATTGTAAGCTACAACACTTACAGTCTAGTAATATTCAATCATTTACCTTTATTTTGCAATAAATTGAAAGTCTCTAGCGCAATATTTTGATTTATGGGGAATTTTTGAAAACTACTTTTTTTTATGTCCATGCGTTGCGAATTCATGCATCATATTGTGATAATATTTTCTCTGTGTTGCTTTGATCGTTTTACAATTTGTTATATAGAAAATCATCGCAATTTAGTGTACAATACAACGAAAAAATCATTAACTCATTAGCCTCAACCATTTTGCTTACAGCGCGATTTATATACAATTATATATTAAAAAAATTTTCGCGCTGTCATATATTCCAATATTTAAATATGATAATGATATTTTTTTCATTTCTGATGGTTGCATACTAAACTTCAGGCAATGACAAAAAAAGGAGCCATAAATGAACTCTTAGTCTTGAAAATTAACCCTTAAACGCCGAAGGGGTATATTAAAAATCGTCTTCCGTGTGCCGGGGGTGGTCTCGGAGTGAGAGCGGAAGCGGAAAAAATTTTTTTTCAAAAAATCACAGCGCGCTTAGTTTTCAAGATTAAGAGTTCATTTTTGGCTCCTTTTTTTCTCATTGCCTGAAGTTTAGTATGCAACCATCAGAAATGAAAAAATTATCATTATCATATATAAATAATGCGATATATGATAGCGCAAAAACAAAATTTCATTCATAAATGTATTCAAATCGTGCTATGTGCAAAATGGTTAAAGGTAACAAGTTAATTTTTTATTCGTTGTAATGTACCGTATATACTCGAGTAACGTGCGATCTCGCATATCATGCGACCCCAAAATTTTCACCAATAAACAGTGGTTTTGTCATGTATCTCATGTATCATGCGAGTTCCTTTTCCGAGGTCAGTTCATAAGGTTGGTGGTTTAGCGTGCTAATGGCCAAGTCGTTCAGATGTGTGGTGCTGCTAGTGAAGTTACGGTAATTTTCTTACTAATCTCGAGAATTGAATAGAAGATCTCAAGATTAAAAAAGAATCCCAAGATAATAAAATAATTGTAAAAATAACACGCCTTGGAGTCCTAAATCATTCTCTCTCTCTCTCTCTCTCAGAAATAAATACTGTAATTTGAGTCTTTCACCAACGGGTATAAGTAAATGTGTAGACATTGTGTGCGAGTTTAAAAAAAATGTGCAGGACACACACATTCCGATGTTTCGGTTTTTGGAATTTTTCAATTTCGGAAATGTGAGGTCAGTTGCATAATCAAACAAACATCACTACTGCAGCAAAAACATTTTTTCCTTTGTTTTTCATTATTGTTATTTATTAATTACAGTTTATTTAAATAAATGTTAATATAATACTGTTACATGAATGTGAGATAATTAAGATCACCTATAATAAAATAGTGGGACAATGAATATCATATGTTCACTAATAGCTGTTATTTCACTCAAAATCTAATAATGTTTTGCAGTTCAACTTGTGAACTTCAACAATAAGTATGACTATATAATATATTTCACCATATCGATCTTGCAGTTGAAGTCGTAAAAGTTTGAGGATGGTCCGGGAAAAGGATTTGTACTTTGTGATTACGTATCGCTACAACACCATGTGGGCGTTTTTCATCCACTATATTGATGACGCATCGATACGACACACTTGTATTTTTCATACCACTATACATTAAAGTTAAAATGATCACGTTATACTATTGTTTTCACGAAGAAATAATTATATAAAGAAAATTATCGAGTAATTTTTGCCGTCAGCAGTCAGAAAATCACGAACATGGTAACGTTCAAATCTAGTGTCATCCACGGCACATGTCTATAAATAGAACAGAAGCAGAGGGCAGTCATTGGATAACAGATCTCCATGGCTACCAACCAGCCAATCAGGTGTTAGTTTATACTGCACTGTGAATTTCTTAGAATGAACGTTTACACGTAACACAGGGGAAGCTAACGATGATGTGTGTGCTTTGCATACAATACGTAGTTTTGTTTTTATTAGTGTAAAATTTTACTGATTACATGAAGAATACTCTCTCTCTATCTCTCTCTCTCTCTCTCTCTCTCTCTCTCTCTCTCTCCTCTCTCTCTCTCTCTCTCTCTCTCTCTCAGGAAAGATACCGTCAATTCAATTTATCAGTATCTTTTCTTGATAGACAGAGTAAGTATTTAGGACTCCAAAGCTTGGCATATGTCAATTATTTATCATCTTGGGATTTTTGGTTAATCTTGGGATTTTCCATGGTCAACTCTTGGATTAGTAAGAAAAATGTGATTATTTGAGTAGCAGCAGCTGCAGCGCACACCCAAATGAAAGCGGGTAAGCCTAGTCACGCCAAACAATAGTATTT
Source organism: Macrobrachium nipponense (assembly GCF_015104395.2). Taxonomy (NCBI): domain Eukaryota; kingdom Metazoa; phylum Arthropoda; class Malacostraca; order Decapoda; family Palaemonidae; genus Macrobrachium; species Macrobrachium nipponense. The sequence goes on from NC_087211.1 coordinate 29,249,490, forward strand.
ACAAAATGAGCAGAGCTCTCTGGCTGGGCTGGTTTTGGTCCACCCACGTGTTTGATCGCATATCTGCCAAATTTATAACAACAACAGAGATAAAACCATTTCTCCCATTACAGATATCAAATATTATCTTTTCCGTTGCGCAGAATTCTGAATAAATTACGTAGGTTCACGATTGATAAAGTTTTTTTATGCAATAACAAGAAACGGAGTAAGATTTTCTATCAACAGGGCATCTCATTTGGTGCCGTTGCTAAATATTTCAACCAGTTCCACGTGCGTTTAAATCCATACTGAACTGTACAGTCTGGAGGCAGTTCTCCCTTCTACACATATCTTGATTTCTTAATATTGTAGGTATAGAATAAAATTGGTGAGCAAGGAAATATGAAATAAAGCATAACAGTAAGTTTGACGAGTGAGAAAATAAACAATCGTATACAGACAGACTCTCTCTCTCTCTCTCTCTCTCTCTCTCTCTCTCTCTCTCTCTCTCTCTCGTCTCTCTCTTCTCATTTCTCTCCTCCTCTCTTCTCGTCTCTCTCTGCTCCCTCATCTCTCTCTCTCATCTCTCTCTCTCTCTCTTTGAGAAAATAATAGATAGGAAACAATGACTGAATATTGCTTGAATGCGATATGGCAAAGTTTTGGCCTGACTGAATTGTGGAGTGACTTTGAAACCGACTTACAAGTTATTCCTCACAGCCATGGATAGACATCAACTTCACAGCCGAGAAAGGGCTATCGTATACAATATAAATAGGTATGGAAAATGCGAAATGAGGGCGTATTGTTTATTTGTCCCATAAAAAAAGCGCTCGGTCGGACAGCTGTAAGATTTAGGAGAGAGAGAGAGAGAGAGAGAGAGAGAGAGAGAGAAGAGAGCAGAGAGAGAGAGAGAGAGGAGAGAGAGATAGCCTCGGGGTTTGTCTCAAGGACATTCAAAGGTCTGTCACACACGGGCAGTTGTTGTTTTTGTAAAATTAGCATAAGGGCAGATCTTTAAAAGCCACGCCAGGGAGCTCGCCACGGTGACAAGACTATACCTTCCATATGAATTGACGATGTCCTATACGAAGATGCAGGAGATGAAGATGAAATGATCAAAGATCTGGAAGATGACGAATATGACGACTGCCTTGATGGCAAAGAATTCAGAGCAGTATTTGATGATACGGACACGGAAAGCGACTTTGGAGGATTTTAGTTTATTAATTTTATGCATTTTTTTTTACTTTAATAAATTTTAACTTACCTGCGTATCCTAAAATGAAAATAATAGTTCAAAGAACCAAATTTTTCTTTTACTGAGTAAAACAAAAAGTAAAAAATCCTTCGGTGTTGTGCCTTAATCAACTGATTTGGAAATTATAGATGGTTAGTCTAGAACAGTTAAACATGTTGTATAAACCAAAATAATGCAAGTGGCGCACGATCGCTCTTTTGTATTTTAAAATACAATAGTAATATGAGAATGCATACAATATTATTGGATATAGTGAAGTATAAGTAAAGCATAACTTTTTAAAAGATCTACTATTTTCCTCCGGTAGTAACTATCGCGATCAGCCGATTTGGGAAAGCATAGACGGTACGCTAATTTTATACCACGTGTATGATGCGACCCCTTGAAAATTAGCTTCAAAATTAGGTTTCAAAAGTCGCATAATATGCGAGTATATACGGTACACTAAATTGCGATCATTTTGGAATATAACACATTGTAAAACGATAAAAACAACACAGAGAAAATATTATCACAAAATGACGCATGAATTCGTAACACGCTGACGTAAATAAATATTTTTTTCAAAAATTCACCATAAATCTAAATATTGTTGTAGAGACTTCCAATTTGTTTCAAATGAAGAAAAATGATTGAATATTACTATACTGTAAGAGTATTAGCTTACAATTGCAGTTTTCGACCATATCTGACGAGTTAAAAGTGACCGAATGTCGAATTTTTTAATATTTTTTTTTATTTGCAATTATTTCGGAAATTAGAAAAGCTACAACATTCAAATATTTTTCGTTTTATTCTACGTGAAATTGCACGCATTTTCATATATAAAACTTTATGAAATGCCTAATATGAAATGGAGCAAATATTCCGAGAATGCGACGTACGCATTTCGGAGATTTGCGGGGGAGAATCTGCGCGCGGAGGAAAGGAAAGTTTTTTTTTTAAATTCACCATAATTCTAAATATTGTGCTAGAGTCATCGAATTTATTTCAAGATGAATATAAATGACTGAATATTACTAGACTGTAAGAGTTTTAGCTTACAATTGTGTTTTTTTTACCATTTCGGTAGAGTCAAAGTTGACCGAACGTGGTTTTTTTTCTATTTATCGTGATTTATATGCAAATATTTCAAAAATGAGAAAAGCTACAACCTTCAATTATTTGTTGTTGTATTCTACATGAAATTGCACACATTTTCATATATAAAACTTTATGTAACGGCTAATTTAAAATGGTGCAAACATTACCACAATCGCACGTATGATTTTTTCGGAAGAGTTACCAACGCGGACGTAAGGAAAATGTTATTTTTTTCATAAATTCACCATAAATCGAAATATTGTGCTAGAAACTTCCAATTTGTTGCAAAAGGAAGGTAAATGATTGAATATTTCGGTAGAGTCAAAGTTGACCGAAAGTTGAAAATGTCTTTCTTATCATTTTTTATATGAAAATATTTCAAAACTTATAAAAGCTACAACCATGGGTGTTTTAGTTGTATTGTGCATGAAATTAAAATTGCGCAAATTTCCATATATAAAAATTTATGTAACAGCTAATTTAAAATGGTGCAAAATTACCACAATTGCATGTATGATTTTTTTCGGAAGAGTTACCACGCGGACGTAAGGAACTTTTTTTCATAAATTCACCATAAATCGAAATATTGTGGTAGAGACTTCCAATTAGTTGCGAAATGAAGGTAAATGATTGCATATTACTAAAATATAAGAGTTTTAGCTTAAAATTGCGTTTTTTTACCATTTCAGTAGAGTCAAAGTGACCAAAGGTTAAAATTTTGGCACTTATCGTTATTTATATGAAAATATCTCAAACTGATAAAGCTACAATCATGAGTATTAATTGTTGTATTCTACATAAAAATGCGCACATGTTCATATATAATACTCCATGTAACGGCTAATTTAATTAAATGGTACAAAAATTATGTCAAAGTGACAAAATCATTTCTGAGATGTGTCACCGATACTTTTTAGTGCGGCAAGAAAGAAATTCGCGCTTGCGCTCCTGCGTAACGATTGTAAACAAAACAACACCTTGATCCGTGAACTCCCAGCATCCCCCAAGGCGTGTGATTCAAAAGTTTTCGGCTGGTAGGTGGCCTATAAGTATTTTTCCGTGAATTTTTTAAAAAACTTTTGTATGTCAGTCGGCACCTAGAGAGAAAAAATGTCGACGTAAAATACGTCCAGTCAGTGTTAAAGGGTTAAGCTGGCTGTGATTTTTTGAAAAAAGCTTTTCTCTGCTTCGGCGCTCACATGGGAGACTTTCGGAAATACCGGCTCGGCGTTTAAGGGTTAATGGTGGTTTTCACTTATAGGCATGTCCCCAGGAACGAATAATGTAGTGATCATGATGGGATTGGTGGCTGGCAGTCACAAGCCAGCTGAATAAAAAAAAAAAAAAAAACTCCGTTTGCCCACTGGACTGAACCCTAACAAGTGTGAATCACCTCTCCTGAAAGCTGAGAAGATACTCTTGTCTTCTATGGTCTCCCATATAGAATTAAACATAAATTGGCCTACAGGATTACCTGCCTATTTCAGCACCTCAAAGTTCTTATAGGCGAGAATTTGTCATAACATAAAAGTCTCAAGATATAACGTAATCTGGGATCAACTTTTCTGCCTAGGGGCACTTACTGACACCCCATGTGGAGCATGGATACAGACCCACCTTCTGCTGCAAGTGCCAGCCAACCTCCCACCCCTGCCAACCAGCCCCCTATCCACCCAGATGATTAACTCATTCATTTCCCAACTTCAAGAGTAGCCATGGATACAATAGATATAGTTTCTTGGAATATTTTTGGCCTCAAGTGGAACATTCCCTGCCTAAACATGTTCTGCAAATACTTCCAAGGCATCATTGCATTGCAAGAAATGCTCCTATGGCCTCTTGACCTTTCCATTTACGATTCAGAGCATGAAGACTTCAGGGCTTTCTTGACCTCATCAATGCAAGGTACAGATCACATTGTAGCCTTTCTTTCCTGTGGCACAAATCTTTAGACAATATAGTGCATAGATTGCTGGATCTTAGAGTGACAGTATGGGACTCTTAAGATCCTAATAATTAATACTTATATGCCTTGGGAAATTAACAAAATTGATCAATACTGCATGATCCCAGGTGAGTTACACAGCATTATTCATGGTTCTATTACTGGTCATAAATTAAAACAAATAAAACCGGATGTTAAGAAATGGAGTTCAATATATCGGAGAGAGAAACCTTACACAAGTAATCCTGACACGCCTCCATATAGGCCACGCTCGTCTGACACATGGGCACTTGATGAGCAGCCCGCAAAACACTTGACATAAAATTCAGCCATGGCTGTTCCGAGATTTTTCTTGTATGGGTCCCAAATTGCTAGGTGGCCATGTCTGAAGGGAGCTTTTTCCTCCCAAAAAGAAGGACAAGTGTTGATCTTTCCTTTATAGAATTATCAAATACTACTGGGATGGCAGAGACCAATGACTATTTCTGCCATTAACTCTTGGGTTGCATGATTTATTTTGACCCACATTCTCACCTACGTGTAATTTTAGCACCAAAAACTGAAAATGCTCGCTTTCAAATAAAAACATTATTGATAACATCTTCAAGCATTTTATTTTTTTAAATTGAACATTGGAAGTAAGCCATTGTATCTAGAAAAAAAATTATGAAAAATGGGAAGACTGAAGAAAATGGTGCACAAATTTGAAAAAAATGAAAATATGTATGCAGTAGTGCCTCAGGTTATGAAATTAATCCGTTCCGAAGTGGCCTTCATAACCTGATTTTTTCGTTATCTAGAACTACGTTTTACATGTAAATTGCCTAATTCATTCCAAGCCCTACAAAAACACCACAGTAAATTTTAAAATAAAGCTAAATTGACCAATAAACAATGAAATACAACAATGTGGACCATTCAATACCTAATATAACCATGACTGTACCTGTAAATAAATAAAGTGTATTAGTATCAGGGTACAAGAATACTGTATACATACATGTATGTACGTATGTAGTAAAATGTGGAACCTTACCTTTCAAGTGAGGCGATGTCCGAAAGTGACGACAGAGGAAGAGGGCAAATGGCAGAAAACTTGAACACTTAACTCTACGAAACACATTAAAAAATGGCATAAAACATTAACACTAAACTTTACGAAACATTAACACTTCTTGATTATCTCCATCTTCGCCCTCCATAGAAAGGATCCTCTTTCCGTGAACTTCAGCAACATTCTTGGGAACCATGGCTAATAACGTAAGTAATTAAGTTCACACACAACACGATAAAGTAACTTACAGTACAACGAAAGCGAAATTACTAACACGAATTTACATTAACAAATGAAATATATGTGAACAAACGAATTCCAGGTGTTTACGATAACGCTGCCGCAAAAAAATGGTCAAGGAATGGCTTTTCATAGAGGCATGATGGGACAGATGCTGACCAATCGGAGAGCAAGATCTTACAGTGGTGACTAGCTTCAGGAACCAATGGGAGAGTGGGAGGATGGTGGGGAGTCTACTGAGTTGGTTGCGCGCTAGTTTCAAAATTGTTCTCGGCGGCCTGGGCGAATCTCAGACTTTACCCTTTCGCAACTTGAATTATTTTCGTACACAGAAGCAAAAAAATCTTAGTCTTTGCTTTCCTAACCTGAATTTTTCGTACATTGGGACTTTCATATGTAGAGGTTCCACTGAACTACTGTTCTGGATTCTGATGTCTTTGTCAGTGGCAGTGAACAACCTTCTATTACCCTGTGTGTATACATTAAAATGCATCAAAATATAACATAAAAGTCGATTTTATACCTGGAATTGCAAAAAAATTTGGAAAATAAACAAAATACAAAATACAATCCTTTTTTTTAGTAGGGACCGTAATCATCCTTTGTGTTCACATTCAGTACTTAAACAGGACTGTCTTCATATTTCACTCTGACAACTCTTCTTGTGTTCTTTATGAGTGTAGTATGTATACCTCAAAACAAGGAATGATAAGCAAAGATGGCTTATCCAAACATTGTTCATAGTATGTAGTATGTTGTTTACTTCCTTCTACATTCTCCTTTACTTTTTCTTTTGAAATTTTTTTGGCAGAATGGAACAGACTACTCATCGAGGCTTGTGATTTTTGTCCACATACAGTGAAGGAAAATGTCTCTCATTTAGTCTTGCATCCATTGGGCTTGAAAGAGAAAGTGAAAAGGCCTGTGATCAAGTGACAATCAAGCATGTGTTCTTTGCAATTGAAACTACTTAGCTGATGATAACATTAAATAAAAATAGTTTTGTTGTATATATCAAATATATATATTGAGGTTGTAAATGTTATACATAAAAAATTTACTTCAAATTTCATCAAAAAAACAAAGCTTGTTAATTGATAGGTAGCTTTAGCTTTACTATGGTTAACAAATGTAAACAAACCTTCCCTTTCGGCAGGAATGCTACATTGTTGATAAATATGTTAACCCTACAAAAGATATGGTTTTTTATGGCATGTTAATTTTTACATAACATTAAAATGATGAAAATATATAGAATTCTTATGAGGAAGCTACAGTTTGAGGGAAAGTTAAAAAGGCCAGCGATCAGCTGACGAAAGTGAACAAAACTCTTGCTCTCATAATTGAAATTCCATTGCCAAGAATAATGTAGAATTGCAAGTAATTATTGCTCTGTATATCAAATATGTACAGTATTGTGATATTGCATCCTAATTATATAAAAAAATTTTAATTTGCATTTCATTGAAAAACTGCTACAGCCTGCTGTTTGGCAGGTTTTACATACAATAATAAATCATACAAAAAATTTTTGTCTTATGTGGGAAAGGAATCATTTTGCCATCATAAAAGATAGTTATATATTATAATTCCATCTTTCATTATGTGAAAATAATGATAACCTGTTGGATTTTTGGAAGGAGGTTAGTTGTCAGTTGCTTATTTCCAACTCAGATGGCATCAGTAGAAGAGCAAATATGTCAGCTGCATGAGGAAGAATGTTTTTTTTATTTTATTTTATTTATTTATTTATTTATTTTTTTTTTTGTAAAGTGGACAAAAACAGTCTTACAGTCTTTTGCAGCTACGTAGTACATATACTCTCAGGCAACAATTTTCGTCCACCACATTGAAAGGGTTAACTGTCATTTTCCAGTCACTATAAAGTTCTGAGATTCTGTCATCACATGAATTGATTGCTTTAAAAGTGAATGAACAGAAGGCTAGTGCATTGTGGAGAGGGTAATGGTTCTCTAAAATTGTTTTTCTGCTATATAGTGGTACTTCGACTTACGAAATTACTCGGTTTCGAGGCAGCCTTCGTATCATGAACTTTTCGTATCTCGAACCGCATTTTAGATGTAAAATGCCTAATTCGTTCCAAGCCCTACAAAAAACACCCTAGTAAATTTTATAATAAAGCTAAAATTGACCAATAAACAATGAAATACTACAACAATTTGGACCATTCAATACCTAACTTAATACATACTAGTACTAATATATATGTACCTGTAAATAAAGTGTATTAGTATAGTACATGGTATACAAGAAATACTGTACGTACATACGTACGTATGTAGTAAAATGTGGAACCTTACCATTCGAGTGAGGCTATCTCCGAAAGTGGCGACAGAGGAGGACAAATGGCAGAAAACTTATAGTATGTACACTTAACTTTAGAAAAACATTAAAAAATGTCAAGAAACATAAACTAAACTTTACGAAACACATTAACAAAACTGTAATACTTAACTTTACATAAAACTTAAAATTAATTTTTTTTTTTTTTTTTTTTTTTACATATTTTTACAAAATTTCAATTGTTCATGAAACTTACCTGTCAGATATATATATAGCTGTATTTTTCCGAATCCGACAGAAATTTAAACACTTACGACACGCAGTGGGAGTCAGGTGGTTAGTACCCATTCCCGCCGCTGGGAGGCGGGTATCAGGAATCATTCCCATTTTCTATTCATAATTTTTCTGTCGCCGGTGCTGGAAACACCTGTTTGCAGCACCTCCGTCCAGATTTTGGAAACTTACTAGCTACTTGAAGTATCCCTTTTGGTTTTTCTGTTTGGGTATCTGAAGTTGATCGGTGGCTTGGCACACGTTGACTTTGGTTTGATTTGAATTTGGTATTGATTTTTCTTTGATCAAGATGTCAGGGTCTAGTTCTGCTAGCGCTAGATTTTGTTCCATGTCTGAATGTAGAGGTAGGCTACTGAAAGCTTCAGTAGACCCACATTCTGTTTGTAAAGTTTGCAGGGGGAATGAATGTACGTTTGAAAGTCGTTGTAAGGAGTGTGAAAGACTAACAGAGTCGGAATGGAAGGCGTATGAAACCTATCTTAAGAAACTTGAGCGAGATAGGTTAAGGAGGTCTTCCTCCAGGAGTTGTTTCAGGTAGGCAAGGATTTAAATTATTCTCCTTGCTTAACCCTCCTTCTGTAGATTATGCTCCTACCCCTGTAGTGTGCCTCCGGCCCCTGAGACAGTGTCGGTAGAAGGTAATACATTATCGCTAATTCTTGAATCGATTCGTAACTTAGAATCAAAAGTGTTAGCTCTGGAGAGCAAAAGTGAAGAGAAGTGCAGTGAAAGTGCCCCTTGTGTAGTGGAGGGTGCGTCAGATCAGCCTCATTCCGCCTCTAGACCTAGACCTCTGCTTGACTCCCAGATTACGGGGAGAGAGCATGTCGAAAGTCGAAGGAGGGTTACGAGGAACCCCCACCGATCTGGCGTGCCTTCGGCAGCTTCTGACGAACCTACCCAGACTGCCAAGGAGCGTGCGCGTGCACGTCTTCTCAAGGAGTGCTTTTCTTCTTCTGAAGCTTCCTCCCCGCGCAAGGGGTGGAGCTCTCATACCGCATCACGTCCGCTGAAAAGGACGGCTCGCGTTCGGGACGCTTCACGTCCAAGTTGTTCTCCGGAACTTTGCTCGTCACCTGATAGTGCGTTGCTGCTTTTCCTCCGCAGAAGAAGCGTAAGGATTATTCGGAGGCGGAGTCTTCCCTAGATGTTTCTTTCGAGCGCCGCAGTCGCTCTAAGGTGCGTGAAGTGGCGGTTCCTGGGAGTAGCAAGAAGGCGTCCCCTCGCCACTCTCCTGCTCACAGGATCAGGCCCCTCCCCAGAAAAGGAGGCTTCACCTACAAGCAAGATTCTCCAGTCTCTTCAGCAGCAACTTCGAGATGTTTTTCCTTCGAGAGAGACTGTTCTACGTCGCCGTAAGAAGGATGACAATCTTCCTGTGAAGAGGTCGAGGCGTTCTCCCTCTCCCTCTCCTCGCTCGTCTCTCTCGCCGTTTGAGTCGCCCTCTAGAGTTCGTTCTGCGCCCTCCAGAAACAACTTTCTAGAGGAGGCGAGAAATTAGTTTTCTCGCTCTCGTGAAGAGGTTGTTTCCGCTGCTACGAAACTTGTGGATAAGAAGCGAGTTTTCTTTAGATGCCGAGTGCGCTTCTGTGAAAGTCAAACGCGCTTTAGTGGACGCCGAACGTGACTCGTGCAAGTTTCGCGAGCGCCAGTGGACGCTCAGCGAGTTTTCTTTAGTGGACGCTCGGCGCGCACCAGTGGACGCTCGGCGCGCACCAGTGGGACGCTCAGCGCGCACAAGTGGACGCCAGGTGTACACCTGCGGCGTTTGAGCGCGCTTCAGTCGGCGGCAGTAGATTGGCTTCGGACGCCAAGCGCGCGCCTACGGACGTCAGTTTTCCACTTCCGCAAGCACAAGCGGAGGCGGGAACTCTTCCTGTTCGCCGTTCTCTTTCTCTTTTGAGAAAGCTCGGGACTCTTCTTTACTTCCTCCGACTTCTCCATGTCTGAAGAGGAAATTAGTGACGCTTTCGTCGAAGTGGACGAAGAACAGCAGTTGGCTCCAGTTTCGACGGACTACAAGGTTTTGACTCGTTTACTACAGTCAGTCTTTGCGGACACTTTCCAACCTGAAGCTCCACGTACTCCTCCCTCTCAGTTTTCGTCTTCCAAAGCTGCTAAGATCTCGGGCTTTGTGAGAATGAAGAAGTCGCTTTCGACGAAGCAAGCTTTTAGAAAGGTCCATGATTGGATGGAAAGAGGAAAGCTTCAGGCAAGACTTCTTTCGCTTTACCACCTTCAAGACTCGGTGGCAAAGCTGGTATGTGGTATGAGACGGGAGAAAACGTCGGAGTTAAGCTTCCAGCCTCAGCTCAAAGGAGACTTTGGTAGTATTGTAGACGCCACCAGAAGATCTTTTTTGTCTTCCTCGAAGGTCTCGTGGACACATAGCGAGTTAGACCTTCTTTCACCCTTAAAGGTCTCTTCAGGACACTAGAGGTCTTTTTAATTTTCTTGACTGGTGCCTGGGAGTATTTGGATGCCAGGTCCAGGAAGTTCTGATTCCATCAGTCTGGGGGAGCTGTCCAGTGTATTGTCTTGCATGGACAAGGCCGTCAGGGATGGTTCTGAGGATTGGCTGCGCATTTCAGCACGGGACTGCTTAAGAAAAGAGCACTTTTTTGCAATTTTACTGCAAAGTCGGTCTCACCAGCGCAAAAAGCGGATCTTCTTTTCGCTCCTTTCTCAGAACATCTCTTCCCCAGTCTATGGTAAAGGACATAGCTGCCAGTCTCCAGGAGAAAGCAACTCAAGACCTTCTGGCACAGTCTTCTAGGAAGCCTACTACTTCTTCGTCTTCTGGGTCCTCTGCTTTGAAGAAATCGAAGCCCTTTCGATCCGCTTCTTCCTCGAAGCCAGCCCCTCGAGGAAGAGGCTCTTTCAGAGGCAAGACTCCCGCTCCTTCCAAGAGCAAGAAGTGAGAGGGAAGTCCTTCAGACACCGGTAGGAGCCAGGCTTCTACATTTCGCGAAAGCTTGGGAAGAGAGAGGTGCCGACGCTTGGTCTCTGGACATCGTCAAGAAGGGGTACAGAATTCCTTTCCTGATGTTACCCCCGCTGTCTTCGACACCAAAGGATTTGTCTCTGTCGTATCAGGGAGAAAAGCAGAAAGTGCTTCACGATCTACTAGATCAAATGATCGAGAAGCAGGCAGTGGAACAGGTCTTCGACCGGAGTTCTCCGTTTTACAACCGTCTGTTCCTAGTGCCGAAGCAGTCAGGGGGGTGGCGCCCCGTTCTGGATGTCAGCAGTCTAAATCGCTTCGTTACCAAGCAGAAGTTCAAGATGGAGACACCTCAATCCGTGCTTGCAGCTTTAAGACCGGGGATTGGATGGTCTCGTTAGACCTTCAGGACGCTTACTTTCACGTCCCCATCCATCCCCGATCAAGGAAATACCTGCGGTTTGTCCTGAAAGGGAAGATTTTCCAATTCAGGGCACTCTGCTTCGGTCTCAGCACGGCGCCGATGGTGTTCACCGTTCTTATGAAGAACGTTGCGAGGTGGCTCCATCTTGCGGAAATAAGGATCTCTCTCTACCTAGACGACTGGCTTATTCGAGCCTCATCGCAAGACAGGTGTCTGAAGGACCTTCACACGACTCTGTCGTTAGCGAGGTCCCTGGGACTTCTGGTGAATCTCGAGAAGTCGCATCTGACTCCTTCTCAATCCTTAGTCTATCTGGGGATTCAGATGGACTCAGTGGCTTTTGTTTTCAGGGCTTTTCCGTCCCAGGGGCGACAACTTCAATGCCTGGACAAAGTGTCGGCCTTTCTAGGGAAGGAAACATGCTCGGTGAGGGAATGGATGAGTCTGCTGGGGACCATTTCCTCACTGGAGAAGTTTGTTTCTCTGGGAAGGTTGCACCTCCGACCACTTCAGTTCTTCCTCTCAAGCAATTGGTCACGCAAACAGGATCTAGAAGAGGTCTTGTTTTTGACGGAAGAAGTGAAAAAGCACCTCAAATGGTGGTTGGTCCAAAGAAGCTTGCGGAAGGACTTTCGCTCAAGCTTCGGAACCCCGACCTAGTGTTGTTCTCCGACGCGTCCTCCACGGGTTGGGGAGCAACACTGGGAGGGAGAGAGGTGTCAGGCACCTGGAGAGGGGAACAGGTGTCCTGGCACATCAATCTAAAAGAACTTTCAGCGGTTTACCTTGCTCTAAGGTTCTTCGAGGAGGAAGTCTCCAGCAAAGTGGTTCAGATAAACTCGGACAACACCACAGCCTTGGCATACCTAGGAAACAGGGGGGAACTCACTCTCCTTCTCTGTTCGTCATCGCGAGGAATATCCTGATTTGGGCGAAGTCGCAAAAACGTCACGATTCTGACAAGGTTTGTGTCAGGCGTGGAAAACGTGCGAGCGGACCTTCTCAGTCGGCAAGGACAGCTTCTGCCGACGGAATGGACCCTTCATCAGGAAGTATGCCAGGCGCTATGGAAGCTGTGGGACGTCCTCATGTGGACGTTTTCGCAACTTCCCGAACGAAGAGACTTCCGCTGTATTGCTCCCCAGTTTCTGGACCCGGGAGCAGTGGCAGTAGACGCCCTACTGTGGAATTGGTCGGGACTAGACATTTACGCTTTTCCCCCATTCAAAATCCTCGGGGAAGTAATGAGGAAGTTCGCTGCATCAGAAGGAGCGAGAATGACCCTCATCGCCCCCTTCTGGCCAGCGGCCGACTGGTTCACGGAGGTGATGTCCTTCCTAGTAGACTTTCCGAGGACTCTGCCCCTAAGGAAAGAGTCTACTCAGACAGCCCCACTTCGAGAGGTACCACAAAAACCTCCCCGCTCTGAGTCTGACTGCGTTCAGACTATCAAGAAGTTGGCCAGAGCGAGGGGTTTTTCAAGACCTGTGGCAACGGCGATTGCCACCGCAAGGAGGCCCTCCTCAATCGCAGTTTACCAATCAAAGTGGGCTGTCTTTAGAAGTTGGTGCAGAAGGAAGGGCATTTCCTCCACCTCAACCTCTGTGAGCCAGATAGCAGATTTCCTTCTTCACCTTAGGAAAGAAGCGAAACTAGCCGTTCCCACGATTAAAGGCTACAGAGAAGTGCTTTCTGTGGTCTTCAGACATAGAGGACTCGAACTTAGCGAATGATAGAGACATTCATGATCTCATTAGATCATTTGAGACTGTGAAAGTTCTCCAACCTAAAGTACCATCGTGGAACTTAGACGTGGTACTGAAGTTTCTCATGTCGAGTCAATTTGAACCGCTCCACTTAGCCTCGCTTAGGAATCTTACTAAGAAGACCATTTTCCTAACCGCTCTGGCGACGGCGAAGAGGGTTAGCAAAATTCAAGTCATAAGCAAGCATATTGGGTTCAAGGATCATAGTGCAGTTTGTTCCTTAAGTCCTACGTTCTTAGCAAAGAACGAGAACCCTTCCAACCCTTGGCCGAGGACGTTCGAGATCAAGGGGTTGTCGGAGCTAGTGGGACCTGAAGCTGAGAGAGTCCTGTGTCCTGTCAGGGCTCTCAAGTTTTTATTTGCAGAGAACCAGAGCATGCAGAGGTTCTTCGGAGAACTTGTGGTGCTCTGTGAAAAAACCAGATCTTCCGATGTCGAAGAATGCACTGGCGTTCTTCTTAAGAAGTACGGTTAAGGAAGCCCATGAAAAGTGTAGTGAAAGTGACATGGAGCTTCTGAAAGTGAAAGCCCACGAGTTGAGGGCTATTGCTACTTCGGTGGCTTTTCACAAAAATATGGCAATCAAAGATATTTTGGGCGCCACTTATTGGCGAAGCAATTCGGTGTTCGCTTCACACTACCTGCGGGAGGTGAAAGCAACATACGAAAATTGTTACTCGCTCGGACCATACGTCGCTGCAGACACTGTTTTTGGGGGCAGGAGTAGCGCTCATCCTAATCCTTTAATGGTTTAGGGGAGTTTTTAACTTGTGTTATGGTTGTGGGTTGACCGCCTGCGGCGGATCTCCCTTCCATTAGCTTAGTCTATGTGGGATACTTTTGTAGGCTACGCCAGGTGGTTTGGTTTTTACTTCGTTGCCCTCATTTGTATGTCAAATGGTCTAGTCACGTCGTGGTCTCGCCCCTGGTTGACAGATCATCTGGAGTGCACCAGCTATATAGGTCTCTACCTCGCTGCAACTCTAGTATCACAAACAAACTTACGCGGCAGTAACCACGAAGTCAGCTATGCTAACAGGTAAGGAATCAAGATATCAATTATCTGCATATATATGTTTCCTAAAATCTTCTATTCTGTCTACTCCCACCACCAAAGGTGGGATTCAGCTATATATATATCTGACAGGTAAGTTTCATGAACAAAATGATATTGTAATGATACAATTAAGTTTGTTCATACTTACCTGGCAGATATTATATAATCAAGTACCCACCCACCTCCCCTCAGGAGACAGTGGAAATAAAAATTATGAATAGAAACTGGGAATGATTCCTGATACCCGCCTCCCAGCGGCGGGAATGGGTACTAACCACCTGACTCCCACTGAGTGTCGTAAGTGTTTAAATTTCTGTCGGATTCGGAAAAATACAGCTATATATATATCTGCCAGGTAAGTATGAACAAACTTAATTGTATCATTACAATATCATTTTCTTCACCACTTTCAACTTTGTTTTTATGTATCACGTGGATCTTCCTTTTTGCTTACTCCTACTAAAGGCCTCTTTAAAAAATAACTATCCAAGGAAGATTGCTTCTGCCTGCTTTTCAAAATGCTCTTGAAACGACTCGGGCAAACGTCATCGAACTGCGCAAGCATACGGCCTGTGTAAGCCTTTTCGGGGTGTGTCTTTTCTACAAATGATTGCTCCTTATGAAAAGCAGCTAGAGCATCCTTAATTTCTGCCGTTGTCATAGGGTCGTCCTCCTCCTCCTCGCCGCTGCTAGAGAACTCTTCTTGAACGACGTTATGTTGCATGGCCTCCAACTCCTTCAGGTCATCCGTCGTAAGCTCCTCTTGTTGCTCCTCGAGAAGGTCATTGATGTCGTCCTCGTCGACGACCAGCCCCATGGACTTGCCGAGTGCAACGATCTTGTCAAGATCTGGTTGCGAAACAGTTTCAGGATCGTCAACTGTTCCTGAATCTGCAGCATGAGCTTGGCCCACGTCAAATCCCTCGAAGTCTCGGGCGGATACGGCATCAGGCCAGAGTTTCCTCCACGAAGAATTCAAGGTTCGCCTCGAAACCTACTGCCAAGCTTGATCGATGAGTCGGATGCATATCACAACATCGAAATGCTCCTTCCAAAATTCACGCAAGGTGAGGTTTGTGGTATCGGTGATGTCAAAACATCTCTTGAAAAGATGTTTCGTATACAGCTTCTTGAAGTTCGATATCACTTGCTGGTCCATGGGCTGGAGGAGAGGGGTGGTGTTAGGCAGAAGATAAAGAACCTTGATAAACGAATACTCCGCTAGGATATCTTCCTCGAGGCCAGGAGAGTGAGCAGGGGCATTGTCCAACAACAGCAAACATTTCAGAGAGAGGCACATCTCTTCCAAGAATTTCTTCACTGTCGGTCTGAAACACAGATTTACCCACTCCATGAACAAAAGTCTCATTACCCAAGCTTTCGCATTAGCCCTTCACATCACCGGAAGCTTCTTCCTTTAGCACTTTGTGGGCCCGTGAAGCCTCGAGGAGTCTCCGAATGATAGACTAGTAGGGCTTCACCTTGCAATCCCCACTGATATTCGAACAAAGTGCGAGCGTAAGCCTGTCTTTCATAGGCTTATGCCCGGGTAGCTTCTCTTCCTGCGTGATGTACGTCCGACGAGGCATTTTTTTTCCAAAAAAGGCTAGTCTCATCATAGTTGAAGACTTGCTGAAACCTGTAGCCTTCCTTGATTGTTCATCGTTGAACGTCTTAATAAAAGCTTCGGCCGCTTTCGTGTCCGAGCTGGCCGCCTCCCCATGACGCACCACCGAATGGATGCCAGTCTGTTTATGGAATTTTTCGAACCACCCATGAGAAGCCTTGAACTCTGGGGTTGCCGTCGATGTCCCATTCTCCTTCGTCGTCTTTAGCCTGGGCAATCAAATCGCCGAAAATAGCGCTGGCCTTGTGGCAGATTGCCATCTCGGTTATTGTATCGCCAGTGATTTCTTTGTCTTTAATCCAGACAAGCAGCAGCCGTTCCATCTTGTCGCGCACGTGGCTCCTCTTGCTAGACAAAATAGTCACGCCCTTGGAAGGTGTAGCTGCTTTGATGGCACCCTTCTACTTAAGGATGGTGCCTATTGTCGACGGATTTCGGCCATATTCCCTTGGCGATCACACTCAATCACATGCCTGGATATATACTTTTAAATTATCTTCTTTCCTACTTCAATTTTCTTGCGACCCATGACTACATACGTATATACTGTACATAATTAAGTTATGTAGTACGTATACGTATGTAGTAAAGTTCTCACACAACACGATAAAGAGTTCTACAATGAAATCACTAACAAATTTACGTTAATAAACGAAATCGTATAGAACGAACGAATTACGCATGTTAGTTTGTTTTCCTAATTACTGATCTCTTTCTGTATTTCCATTACCTTCTGTTGCCTCTTTCAAATAAACACCATATTTTTGGAAGCTTGAATTTCAAGTCAATAGCCCCTCTGGGCTTGTTCCATATGCATAGCGTTCATCTTTTGCATAATAATAGTAATAATAATTATAATACATGGCCAAAAGCACCTGTCCTTAGTATGATGGTAGGTAACATGTTCAATGGGTCATACCCATATTGAAATAATAATGATGTATCAAAATGTTAATTCACAATTGCTATAGTAACATTGTCTTAAAGGATTTACTTATAAATGCATCTAAACTCAATCAAGACAAACTAAAAATGATACCCTACAATGTATTTTCTATACATTTCATAACTTTTGAAGAATCGGTCTGTTTCCAAGCAGCAGGTAAAGGTTAGTTGGCACATAATTAAAGTAATTAATTATTGGAATTGCTGTACCAAATTTATATAAATTTAGTATCTCAAAAATGTATTATTGTGTGGCATAGCTCACAATTACAAAAAGTATTTCTGGGCTCAGCTCGTGTCGGCCTATGAAAGGATCCTTAATATCATTCTTTCTAGGTAAAATTAAACCTAAAATTACCAGAGAAAAACAAAATTAAGAAAATGTCAGTAAAACTGACAATCGCTCACTCTTAAAAAGACAAGTGTCGGTATGATAATAGGGGCGAGTGTGGAACACTACCACGAGACAATCACCAATTAGAACTTCAATCAGAATCCCCCCAAGAGAGAGCTGATACCAACGGGCGATGCAGCCTCTACTACTACTACTAGAGACGCCACGGACGCAGCGCCCCTAGCGAACATCCTTAATTTTTAGCGCTAGCGTCAAGACGCCATTTTTCCTTGTGCTGTGCTATTTCTGGATTTACACTGTATTCTACCATGGAACGCTCAGCTATGCCACGGCTAAGTTAAGTAACTCATAAGTAATATTTTTACCACATTTTTATCTTCCGGGTACCAGTATTTTCCTCTTAAATAGGTCATATACGGTTTTTTTTTTTCCTTGTTGTCTCGTGGCGGCGCCATGCTGCCTCGTAAGAATTCCCGGTCCTCCATACTGGACTTCTTATACTTATGGGCTTACTATATTACGTTCATTGTTTTTACATCGAGTTTAGCTAGTTCAGCCCTCCTACCATTTCTCTTAGTTTGGTATTTAGGGCTATTTTTATTATTCCGGCCCAGCATCCCGGCTCTTGCTCTTCATCGGCTATCGCTGGCTCCGAGTAGGCCTCTGTTTCTTGGAACAGTCTGCCTCCTCCTGGGCTTCTTTCTCTTTTACTAAAAGTGTCTTTTCCATCTTTTCGATGTATTATTTATTACATTTAGGGTGTTAGGCTAGCCTAGGTGCTTGTTCCTTGTATTGGTACAGCCTGGTTCACGTGGCCCTCTCACGGTTGTGTTGCTCGCGGCCTAGGCACTTGCGTCACGTGTCCCATCGCACCTTACCCTGCCCCCGCCCTCCCCTTATGGTATAGGGAGGAGCTGGGGGACCCCTTGGTTTGTCATGACAACCTCAGTTGCCTTCTCTCACTACTTCTCTGAGGCGGCCAGGGTTTTCCTCCCAGCGGGGGTATAGGGCGACCACTCATGAGGTACCGAGTCTCCATGCGGTTTGTGGTGAGGCGGGGAGGAGTAGGCCATCCCTACCCCACCCCCCCCCCTCTCCATCGCTCCCGCCGTGTTACACCGAGACCTTCCTCCCCCCCTCCCCAGTTGCTCAGCCACCTGCCTCGCTATACGAAAGGAGCCTTCCGTCGCAGCCGGGGCACCTTTGGTTATGGGTTACTGGCTCCGCTAGCGAGCGGAGGGTGGGCACCTCTAGTGGTCGGAATTGCTTGCCTACTATATCCTTACATCTCTCCCCCGCTACCGGAAGAGAGCTTGCTTCTTACCCGCGCACTCTTCTAGTAGACGGGCGGAGGAAGGTTGTTTTATTATTACTATTTTTAAGGATATACCCTAATTTTACAATGAATTGTGTTATATGATTGATTTTATCTTCCATCCCCGCCATTTTCCGTCGTGGTTTCCTTTTACCACCACTCCTGGTTGGTTTCTCTTTTGTGTCTCCGCCATCAGCGGAGCTATAGCCGAGGCACACAACCAACCTGGTTACCACACGTATTTTGGCGGGGCTATGGTTTAATCTAACTTTATCGCTCCGGCACAAGCGGAGCATCTGTTAGACTGTAAGTGTTTACCTGGTACTCATGTATCTTTCCACTTACAGGCTACCAACTGTCAGGTCCCAGCGTGTAACGCGACGCTGTTCGACCCCTGTGGACACGATGAGTGTAGGTCTCACGCCCCCGTGCCACGTCTTACAACGAGATGATCGTCTGGTCCACCCTGAAGCCTGCGCCATCTGCTACGACCTGGTCGGCGGTCAGCTGGGAGATGGGGTAAGTCCGTTATAGGCTTACTTATATACATAACAACTTTTAGTCATAAGTTTGTTAACCCCGTTCCACCATTGGTAAGCTAATCTCGCCTTTCTTTCAGGCTACTGGTGTGAGGGAAGTCGCCCTCGCCACCATGAAAGCGTGGGTGGGCGGCTTCGGGAAGAACGCCGCCAAAGGCCAGCCCTACATTCTGGATAAGAAAGCTGGCCTTCCAGATCTTCCCCGCCAGGGAAGTCGACCGGTTACGTTGACCCCTTGTCCGTGCCCCGCTGATAGCCTCCATCCAGCAAGACCTCCAGCAATCCTGGGGTCGTAGCCTCCCAGGAGTCGGTCCCGGACGTCGCTGCCCTGGACCTTAACATCGAACCTATGGCGGTAGGGGTGGAGGATTTGTTGGTTGAGGTAGGTGTGTCGGGCGCCCAAGGTCTTTCCTTGGGTGCTTCTGGATCTTCTCCTGTCCCCTCTTCTAGTGCTTCATCCAAGGCTTTGGTTGGGGGATCTGAGATCCCTACCCGCTCTCCCGCTCTCTCTGTACCCGCAAGGTGAAGGGACAGAGAGAACCGAAGACTCTGGCCAAGACAACTTCGAAGAAGTCGTCTTCGTCTTCTTCGGCTAGGAATCGTTCGACTTCCTACGCCGATGCGGTGAAAGCGAAGCCGAGCTCTTCTCGACTCCCAAAAGAGCTCCAGAAGCAAGGCTTCGAAGGAGAAGGCTCCACCAAAGAACACTGCCGCCGAGCCACTGCCTTCTCCCGCCCCCACCGCTTCCACTCCGGCTACGCCGGTAGGGGTAGCAGGTCCTAGCACCTTTGATCCCTCTGCTTTCTCAGCAGTGGTGATGCAACAGGTGGGCGAGCTGGTTGGCTCGCAAGTCTCCGCCCTGGGGACACGGTTCGAGCAGATGTTTGCACAGTGTCAAACACTCTGTCTCAGTCAGGCCAGTCCAATTCAAGATCTCTCTAACAGGATGAGAGAAAAATGAGGACCGAGTAGCTGGGCTATCTCAGGTTCCTCCTCCAGGTCTCCCCAGCGTCAAGCACTGGGATTCTTCAACTCCCGCCATATGACTCTTTGCCAGCTTTCTCTATGGAGAAAACCCATGGAGAGTAGCTGCCTACGCTCCGTTCAAGGATGGGTAGGATCTCTATCCCGGAGTGTGGAACTCGAAGGATTGAGGACTTCGAGTTTTACCCTCCGGGTCTGACGCAGCCTTTCATTGGTTATGCTAGGCTGACGCCAACGGTCTCTGACGAGGGAAGACAAGATCTCTAAGGAGTCGGTCCTATATAGTAGAGATCATGCTCAGCGGGAATGGGTTCACTGCCTTGAGGACTGGGGAGTGTACGAACACCAAACTCCAGGCCTACAAGAGTCCCTTCACTATTTTCGCGACGGAAGAGGAGGTTTCTCTTCCGTTCGCCACGAAATTAGTGGAGAAGTCCCTTCAGGCAGTCCTCAAGGATGAGCCCATCCCACAGTTGAGGGAGGCGGAGTCTACTTCTCCGCCTCTTCCCGGGCTTTCGGAGAATTGTGGGAGAACTTGCCAGCTACATTCACGCTTGGTAAGCTCAAACCGGACTGCGCCATGGACCAGTTCGGCGAGAAACTACCAAGGCTGCCGGATTCCCTAATCCAGGCAGAAGTTTGATGCGCGAACCAGGTTTGGCAGGTCCCTCAATTCCCTTATAATTACGGAAATGGCTGCCCTCTCTTATGCTACGGAACCGCTGTTCAAGATTTCTGGCGAAATCTCAGTTCCAGACGTTCTAACGGACGCTTTTGACTTCTTCCAGGCTAGGAGGAACTGCCGAAAGCATGTTCTACAGAGTGTACCATTAGGCATGAGCCGAATAGACTCTTGGCCTCTAGCATGGTGTGGGGAGCGGATCTCTTCCCAGAAGTCCGCGGTTAACGAAGTACACCACGAAGCTGCTAGGCTCAACCAGAGCCTTAGAGCTAGGTGGGGTATTTCCTCGAAGAGGAAACAGGAGTCCGTTCCCACTGCTGGTAAGAAACCGAAGAAGGCTGGTAAGAGGTTCCAGCCATATAAAAAAACTCCAGCAACAGCAGCAATTTGTGCAGGCGGTCCCTGTTACCCAACAAGGACAACCTGCTAGTTCAAAGCAGAATCAGCCTATCCTCCTGTTGCCCCCTCAATCTCAGCCATCCACCTCCTACGCTATCTCGCCGGCCTTCAACCCTGCATATGAGGCTCAAGGCTACAATCAGCCGAGAGGTAGGGCGAGAGGTTACTTTCGTCAGCGTGGCGCAGGAAGGGGTACAAGGAGCAGGCAGTTCAGAGAGGGCGTGGTGGCCAAACCCGCCCATCAACAATGAGGCTCCCCAGGTAGGAGGGAGGCTGTTTCCTCTTCCGCCACAGGTGGGGGTTCAGCAATTGGGCACAGAGCATAGTGTCCAAAGGATTGGGGCTGGAGTTGGATCAGAGATCCTCCTCCAATCAAATCATTCCACCAGATACCGTCAAAGGAATTGACAGATTACGCGGAAGAACTCCTTCAGAAAGGAGCTATTGCGAGAGTCAAGCATCTAAAATTTCAAGGTGCTTATTCAGCGTGCCAAGAAAGGCTCAACAAAAAGAAGGGTAATCTTAGACTTGTCAAAGCTAAACTCTTTCATTCGTTGCGACAAGTTCAAGATGCTTACCCTCTCGCAAGTAAGGACTTACTTCCGCGTGGAGCCGTCACATGCTCCATCGATCTTACAGACGCATACTATCATATCCCTATAGCCAAGGCACTTCCGCCCAGTTCCTAGGATTCAGGCTAGGAAATCAAACATTCTCATTCAAAGTGATGCCTTCGGTCTGAATGTAGCCCCCAGGGTATTCACAAAAATAGCAGAAGTGGTTGTTCAACAATTGAGAGCTCAGGGAATCATGGTAGCAGCATACCTCGACGATTGGTTGATCTGGGCACCAACAGTCGAGGAATGTCTCAAAAGCCACAAAAAGTAGTTCACTTTTCTGGAACATCTGGGGTTCCAGATAAAACAAATCGAAATCCAGACTTACTCCGGAATCTCGTTTCAGTGGCTAGGAATCCAATGGGATTTGTCTTCCCACAATCTGTCAATTCCAGTGGCCAAACGAAGGAAATAGCAAAATCTGTCAGGCAATTTCTCAAATGCAAAGCAAACGTCAAGAAGAAACCAGGAGAGAATCCTAGGGTCTCTTCAGTTTGCTTCGGTAACAGATATCCTTCTGAAAGCAAGGCTGAAAGATATAAATCGAATTTGGCGGTCAAGAGCAAACTCCAAATATCGAGACAAGTTGTCAGTAATCCCACAGATCCTCCGCAACCAACTACGGCCTTGGTCAAAAGTAAAGAACTTAGCCAAGAAAGTACCCCTTCAATATCCCCTCCCAGTGTTAACCATTCACACGGATGCATCCCTGTCCGGGTGGGGGGATACTCTCAGTTCAAACAGGTTCAGGGGACTTGGTCAGTTCAATTTCGCCAGCTACCACATAAACGTGTTGGAAGCAATGGCAGTATTTCTTACTCTGAAGAGACTGCTTCCCCCGAAGAAGTCTCCATCTAAGGCTAGTTTTGGACAGTGCAGTAGTAGTTCATTGCATCAACGAGGAGGTCCAAATCCAAGAGCATGTGAATCATGTCATGATAGCCATCTTTGCATTAGCAAACAAACACAAAATGGCATCTGTCTGCCACTCACCTGGCAGGAGTAAGGAATGTGATAGCAGACGCCCTGTCCCGGTCAGTTCCTCTGGAATCAGAGTGGTCTCTGGACGACGGGTCATTCCAGTGGGTAAGCCGGAGAGTCCAGGTCTCCAAGTGGATCTCTTCGCCCTCGCAAGCGAACCACAAGCTCCCTTGCTATGTGGCCCCCAACCTGGACCCTTTGGCTTATGCCACGGACGCCCTGTCGTTGGATTGGAATCAGTGGAGGAGAATTTATATTTTTCCTCCAGTGAATCTTCTCTTTGAAAGTTCTAAGCAAATAAACTAAGGTCTTTCAAAGGGATAGTAGCTCTGATTGCACCGGACTGGCCCAAGAGCAACTGGTATCCTCTTCTTCTGGAATTGGGTCTCCGACCTCAACGGATCCCCAATCCCAAGCTATCACAATCAGTACAAATGAGGACTGTGTTCGCTTCCTCAGGAATTCTCCAGACCCATAACTTTATGGACTTCATGAAGTTTGCGGCTAATAAAGATGCTGATATTGATCCACAGAATATTCTCTTCCTAGAATCAGATAAGAGAGAGTCAACCATTAGACAATATGGACTCAGCTGTTAAAAAATTAGCATCTTTCTTGAGAGAATCGAACACTACAACCATGACAGTTAATTTGGCTATATCCTTTTTTCAGATCCTTGTTTGAAAAAGGTTTAGCAGCTAGCACGATTACCACTCATAAAATCGGCTTTGAAGAAAATCTTTCAAGTAGGTTTTCAGATAGATCTGACTGAATCTTATTTCACATCTATCTCTAAAGCCTGTGCTAGACTTAGACCTTCTCAGAGGCTACTACAGTTTCATGGTTCTTGAATGATGTCCTCAAACTAGCTTCAGATACTGACAACTCATCCTGTTACATTCATAATGCTCCTGAGGAAGACATTATTCTTATTAAGCCTAGCCTCAGGAGCCAGAATTTCAGAATTGTCGGCTCTATCCAGGGATGCGGGTCATGTGGAATTCCATCCCATCAGGAGAAGTTCTACTTGCTCCGGATCGTAGCTTTTTAGCCAAAAATGAGGATCCTCTTGCAAGGTGGGGCTCCTTGGAAGGTTATCCCACTTCCACAGGATCCTTCTCTCTGCCCAGTATCAACTCTTAGAGCCTTTCTATCTCGTACTTCTTCAAGATCCTCAGGTGCTCTCTTCAGAGAGAAAAAGGTGGTACTTTGTCAGTAAAAGGTATTAGACAACAAATCCTTTACTTCATTAAACAAGCCAACCCTGAGTCATCCCAAAAGCACATGATATCAGGGGAGTAGCCACCTAATTCAATTATTTTCCAACATATGAACTTTGAGGATCTTAAAAAGTATACTGGATGGAAATCCCCGACAGTCTTTAAACGGCATATTTAAAGTCCTTGGAACTTAAATTTAAAGTTTTCAGCAGTAGCAGCGGGAAAAAACTTGTTTCCCCTGATACTGTATAGTAGTTGTAGTATAGATCCAGGTCTCCTTTCTACCTACATCATCCAACATGCCTCACCCTATCGCCAGGGGCTACTCCGGAATATCATAGCCTTAGCCGTTGAATCATATAGTGGATTGTCCCTTATTTTTTTTTTTTTGCTAGGGACATCCACACTTGTACTGATAATGTACTTCAGTGTACCTACCCTTATTTTTATGCTAGGGTAGGACACAATGTGTTTGTATATATTCACCATTTTGTATTAATGATGAACTCAGTGTACCTACCTTATTTTATGCTAGGGTAGGACACAATGTGTTTGTATATATTTTGCAATACTTGTATTAATGATGGACTTCAGTGTAGCTACCCTTATTTTTATGCTAGTAGGACACAATGAGTTTGTATATTTTGTAAATTTGTTAAGTAAATCCCTTTTTCTTTATATTACATGCATCACTGTAATTTACTGTAATTACCATTTAAGTACTTTAAGATTACTAACGTTCTATTGTTTTACTGTTTAGTATAAGTTAGTTTAAGTGCTTAGTTTGTATGCTGTAATTGATTTACTTATATTATATCCATCATTTTACACTGTTTTTCATTGTTCCTTTTTTCCCATCTTGTCTGTTTCTCTGGTACTCTTTCATAGCCGACACGAGCTGAGCCCAGAAAAGGGATTTTGACGAAGGAAAAATCTATTTCTGGGTGATTGGCTCGTGTCGCCCTATGAAACCCCCCCTTTATGGTTTGTTCCCCCCCCTTGCAGGACAAGATGTTTTTAGTTGTTTTTAGATTAAGGATGTCCGCTAGGGGCGCTGCTGTCCGTGGCGTCCTCTAGTAGTAGTAGTAGAGGCTGCATCGCCCGTTGGTATCAGCTCTCTCTTGGGGGGATTCTGATTGGAAGTTCTAATTGGTGATTGTCTCGTGGTAGTGTTCCACACTCGCCCCTATTATCATACCGACACTTCTTTTTAAGAGTGAGCGAGTCAGTTTTACTGACATTTTCTTAATTTTGTTTTTCCTCTGGTAATTTTAGGTTAATTTTACCTAGAAAGAATGATATTAAGGATCCTTTCATAGGGCGACACGAGCCAATCACCCAGAAATAGATTTTTCCTTCGTCAAAATCCCTTTTTTGTATTCCCTTAGGAAAATGGCAAACATCATGACAATTTTTCCTTAACACTTGTGATGTCACTATTGGTGGAGTAATATACCCATTAATACTAAGAGAACCCTGATATAAAAAATAACTGGGGAACTTCTAAATTACGGTGGACCCCCCTTATTCGTTGGGGATGCATCCCCCCCCCCCCCCCCCCACCCCCCCCCCCCCCCCTCCCCCCCCCCCCCCCCCCCCCCCCCCCCCCCGAGCAAATAGCTGGAATCTGCAAATACTTGGAACCCCATATAAAAACGCTAAGAACTACCTATTTTGTTAGTTCAAACTTTAGAAAAAAGAAAAACTAAAAAATGAATATAAAGTGGACCCCCAGTATTCGCGTTCTCCAGATTCCCAGACTCACACATTCGCAGACTCACATTCGCGGAAAACTTCGCATATTTGCAGTATTTATCTCTGAGAAATATCCACAAATTCCTTTTTTTTTTTTATTTTTTTATTTTATTTTTTTTATCATAAAATGCACTTTGTGAAAAAACTTAAAAAATACTAGGTGTAAAAATTTTTAGTGGGTTTTTCTTGAGTTTTAACTAACAAAATAGGTGGTTTTAAAACATTTTTCAGGGGTTCCAAACTATTCACGGGGTCTAATATTCATGGGGGGAGTTGTCTGGTACGCATCCCTTGTGAATACGGGGGGGGGGACCACTGTATCTGGTTTTTTTTTAAATAGTTTTGTTATAAAAAGTACATTAATCATGAAATTAATATGAAAAATGAGTAATTTGTAGATATTTCTCAGATGAAAAATACTGTGAATACACATTTTCCCACAAATAACTGGGTGGGGGGGGGGGGGAAATTTAAATTTTTTGGTTCAATAGAGAAATCCACAAATATCGTGAGTTAATCTTGAGAACAGAATGGGGTGGGGTCCACTGTATAGCGAAATATATATACAAGTCTGATTATAGAATATTACAAAGCATATATAGAGGCAGTCCCTGTTGATCGGTGTGGGTTCTGTTCCGATGAGCTTGATGACTAGCAAAAATTGCCATTAACCAAAACTCGGCAATTTATGATGTTTTGGCGCCGATAATCAGATCTTGGTGCCAATAACTGGTTAACCCTTAGAGTGCGGCTGTTACCCCTGAGCGACGACAGACAATTGTATTGGAAGGGCGAGTGTCAACGCGGTTTGACCACCATAGAAAATGTTTACCCTTAAATTTCTAATCCATTTTCTTTGATTTACAATCATAGAAAACCTGATGGCATTATCTAGCACCATCTATTGGTGGCATCCCGAAACATGACAATAGCAAAACTCAATGTTTATGCCAAACTGCAAGAGATGACTTGTATACTTGTTTGCTTTTATTCTCCAAAAATTTGTATTTTTTTTTACGTATTAGTGCATTTTTTATGTTATGAAATCAATGCTGGTTGAAAGTAATGTTTTGTTAAGTAACCACAAGCTTATGTAATAGTAAAATGAAGCAAATATATTGGCCAGATTCTCAGATTATTGTTGGGCCCTTAACTGGCCATTTAAATTTTGAGCCTTTTAATTAAAATTGTAGATATACACAATATATGAATCGTTAATCTATTTATGTGTTTATGTTACGCTATATAAAGACATATAGTACTTATCTACTGGCTATATAAAGACATATACTTATTTAGTCCCTGGGTTACGACGGGGGTTCCGTTCTTGAGAGCGTTGTAAAGCCAAAATTCGTTGTAAGCCGGAACATTGTCAAAAATTTAAGAAAACCTTTACTTTTAATGCTTTGGGTGTATTAAAAAGTATGTAAACTGCATTCTCATTGCATTTTTCAAAAAAATATACTTCAAATATTGATTATTTTTTGCATTTTTGGAGTTCATATTTTCTTTCTGGAACTGATGCGTTGTAAACCTGGAAAATAATTTTCTGCTAAATATAGTTGAAAAGCATTGTAACCTCGGGACGTTGTTAAGCCGAACCCGTCGTAAGCCGGGGACTGCCTGTATATGTAAATCTATATAATATATATAAATAGAGAAACAGAGGAAGAAGTAAAGAGAAGAGAGAGGGGGATTTTCCAAGTCGAGACATACTTGCCAGAGTTTTTTTTAGGTAGGCTAGGATTCATGGACTTTGCTTGGAAATAAAAAAAATTGCATTTTAGAGGGCTTGGCTTCGTGGACGTTGTTGGGAAATGAAAAATGAGTACTGATTGATAAAGCCAGTTTATTTGGAAAGTGTTGAAAAGTTAGTACTGACTGAGCAATGCAAACTAAACTCATAACACCAGTCATTATTATTTTTTCTTGCATTTCCTGTCTTGCTTTTGCTTTCACATGCATGGTTGTGTAGGTTAGATTACTTTTGGTTTTCTGCTCTAGTTTTATGTTTTTATGTAAGATAATGATTGTCTTATTTGTTTTGTATCACTCACACAGCTATGTAACCTATGCTTGCTGTGTAGGTTAGCTTAGTTTTTCAGACATTTGTGATGCCAAAACTGGACACCTTATAATTTCAATTTATACACAGGTAAAGAACAGTTAATCAAACACCCTAGTGAAGGTGGGTTGGGTACCAAGGTTACCTTAACATTACTTGAAAAGTTTGAAAATAAAGCCATATACTCGTTGTGGATAACTTTTACACTCGTGTAGAGCTTTTTTCGTAGCCAAGGGAGAGAGGTGTGGGTGCTTGTGGCACTGTCCATGTAAATAGAAAGGGGTCTGCCAAAGGAAATGGGAAGAGCTAAAATGAAAAAGAACTTCCAGTAATATGGATATATAATGAAAATACAATGGTAGCAGCAACATGGCAGGACACAGGCAAAGTGAACATATTGTCAACTGTTGGAGGTTCAGGTGTGACAGGGGTAACAATAAAAATGAAAAAAAAGGTGATAGAATTGTATGCAAACCATCTGTTCAACTTATAATTTTAGTCGGAGAAAGAAGAAATAGTATCAGGTTATATAGCATTTTGTTATAGAGCCGGCCCTCATGGATGCAAAAATAGCTTATGGTATCCAAAATCCTAATAAAAATCTAAGTCAAAGAGGAAATTCAGAGAACAAGTAGTAAATGGATTGTGGAAGGTTATTCAAAAAGGCCACTGATTGTAATGAGGAGACTGGAATCACCCATTATCAAGCAATGTAAAAACACCACACAAACAAACAAACCATTTTCAGGCATTTTTTAGTTGCTCATTTTGTAGACAAAAAACCACAACCTGATTGTATTGTTTGCAGTCTAGAGTACTGACTGCTGCTTGAAGAAAAAAAATGGCAGTGCAAAAGAAGGACAAACAACTTTCGTGTATTTTTTGGCCATGAACTTCAAATATACCAAATGTAAACAAGTACAAAAAGACATGCGAATGTAAAAAGCTATGCAAAAACAGTGGTTAGCTGAGGTTTTGTTTTAAGAGTTTTCCAAATGAAAATACCCATCTATAAGAATTGTTTGTACATGATTCTTATAGATGAAAGTATAATAAGAAAAGAGTTTTTTTCATATACAGTGGTACCTTGTTTGTCAAACCTTTATGTCAAACTTTCCGTTTTTCAAACAAAATTTTTGAGAAAATTTGAACAAAATTTTCGAGAAAATTTTGTATCAGTTGTCGAACAAATGCTTGTACGTCGAACTGGCTGATTATCAAGTTTTATACTTGTATTTTGATGACCCACTGGGGCCTTACAAGTTAAACTGTATTAACGATAATCATATTCGACAAAATAAATAAAAAGTATAAAGCATTAATATAAAATTTAGCGTTCAGTATTACATTTAGCACAAAAGATGATAAAATCGTACGTAACTGCGGTGACTTCACGCCCAGCTCATTTGCGACTGAACAACGGAGCGTTGATATGTCGAGGAGAGAGGAGAAGAGCGAGTTCAAATATTACTGTATGTATGTAAAAGCAATAACAATTCACATACTAAAGGGAATTTCCCAATAAATTTAAAGTAATGACAAAAAAAAAAAAAAGTTAATTGAGCCAGTGTTCTGTGTGCTGAGTTAGATGGTCTAATTGAACAGTATTAACAAAATAATAAATGAAAGTACAAAGCTTTTCACAATAAAATTTAGCATAAATGATTTAACAAAATCATTCGTCATTGCGGTGATACATAGCTAACTTGAGGTAGAGGGAGGGAGCGTTTATATTTTTGAGGAATAATGAATGAATTATTTTAAGTTGTCGTGCGTCATGGTATTGTTGAGGAGAGAAGAGACAGTAAAATCTTTACTATAATATGTATGTAAAAGCAGTACCAATTCACATAAAAAATTATTATTTCACAATAAATTTAACATTGATAAAACGTGAAAACGATATGCAATACAATAAAAGAAAAAGAAAAAAAAAGCTTGCTGGAGTCAGTGTTCAGTGCGCTGAGAGAGAGAGAGAGAGAGAGAGAGAGAGAGAGGAGAGAGAGAGAGAGAGAGCACTCGATCTACCCAAATCACTTTTTATTTTTGTTACGGTAAAATACCTATCTTGTGACAATTGCTTTTTATGAATTTTTACTACTGTAAAAATAACTAAGCTCTGTAAAAAAAATTCCTTGTGAAAAGTTATTTTATCTCATTCCTTTTCTTGCATTCTTGACTTATTACTTATTTGTTTGCAAAATCCTCGTGTTTATTTTAGTAGTCTGCCGTTTGCCAACAGTAAGTCGATGTATTGTAGCATAATTAATCTCCTTCATGCACTTAAGATCCAAGTGTAAACACGCTGATTACTCTCTCTCTCTCTCTCTCTCTCTCTCTCTCTCTCTCTCGCATCTCTCTCTCTCTCTCTCTGACACACAATCGGACACGCACACACTATCGATTACTTTGATTATCCTTATACGTAACATGCGAATAAAGTTGATTTTAATAAAGTTGATTTTATTATCAACCTTTGCATATTGCAACCAATTTAGTTTCCTCAAAGGGTTCCTGTCTCTCCTCCCTCTATCCCCCAGCTGGCTGATGCCATTTTACCAAACAGTTCGTAAATCGTACACAAAAAATAAAATTTCGAAAATTTTACTTCATATAACGTACTGTTTCATTACTTTACAGTCTTATTTTAACTTTTGAACACTTAATATTAGAAAAAATTTGAAAGGGGGACTTTTTGGGTGGCTGGAACAAATTATCCTGATTCCCATTATCTTATGGGGTATTTGTTTCATATTTTGAACAAATCATACTTCGAACAGCCTTCTGGAATGGATTAAGTTCAAAGTACGAGGTACTACTGTATAATGCTCTAAATACTTTTCAATTTCATTCTGGTGTCTATATCATATATGAGGTCCTCTCCTGTTATTTTCTTATAAAAATTGAACTGCATAAAATAAAATAAAAGCTATATTGCATTCTTCTCCAGTCTAACTGCAACACTACAAAATCTCATAAAAGCAATACGTAAATGGTAACTATTTCACAAAAGAAA
Organism: Macrobrachium nipponense; assembly: GCF_015104395.2. NCBI lineage: Eukaryota > Metazoa > Arthropoda > Malacostraca > Decapoda > Palaemonidae > Macrobrachium > Macrobrachium nipponense. The sequence goes on from NC_087211.1 coordinate 29,280,344, forward strand.
AAAATAGTTTTTGTATAGAGTTATTTATCAAGAAATGGTTGCAAATTCAATCCACAATGCTTTCTTTAGTTTTAGCTCCCTCCAGAAAACTCTGGGTCAAGAATTATAATGCACTTCAAAGTTTTATTTTTTTTAGTTTTACCATTTTTCTGAAAAAAAGGGATTTTGACGTAAGGAAAAATCTATTTTTCTGGGCGATTGGCTCGTGTCGCCAGCGAAATATCCTTTAATCTATTATTTTTATAGGGTAAATGTACTAACACATACCAGAGAATAAATAAAATAAAGAAAAAGGTCAGTATAACTGACTCGCTCACCCCTCTAGGAGGGTGTCGGTATGAACACTAGGCGAGTGAGACCACTACCACGAGCCAAATGCCAATAGAAATCTCCCACTACAAAATCCCTCCAAGAGGGAGCCGACCCACAGAGTGAGCAGCTCGTACTACTACTACTATCCCATGCTGCCGACTGCTGCGCCTCTAGTGGCCATCCTGAAGTTAGCAGACAATCTTGGCGAAGGGATGGGTAGGGTGGGATTTCGCTGGCGACACGAGCCAATCGCCCAGAAATAGATTTTTCCTTACGTCAAAATCCCTTTTCTGGGCTCAGCTCGTGTCGCTGCGCGAAATCGTACCAGAGAAATAGCACAAGATTGTAAACAAAAAAGTAATAAAAGAAATCAGAATAGGTCTCAAAATAAAAAATAAAGTAAATATAAAAAGAATATAATTGCTAAAAAGATACAAATACACAGTGATACAAACTAAAAATATGCTTAAATTACCCTTAATCCTAAACATGTTTTCTTAACATAAGGTAATTTACATATGTACAGAGGTAAATTGGCTTACATGTAACAAAATGGTATCTGTGTAAAGGCATGTATCAAAAATATATAGCAATTAAAACAGTCAAATGAAACAAATTAATCACAATGATAATATATATAAGGAATGTATATGCCTTATAAATACAAAACCCGTAATCATTATAAATGAGATGTATCCCCTAGCATAAAAATAAGGGGTAACATCCATGAGATCAATATGCATAATCATCTGTGAGTGTCCCTAGTCAAAAAATTAATGGGCACCCACTACATCATCATAAAAGCAGCTAAGGCACAAGGTGAATGTAAATGAACACGGTAGGAATAGACGAACTGTTGGGTGAGGCAGGTAGAAAAGGAGGACTGAATCTTCTACACAAATTAACTAGAGTCAGGGGAAACTACGTTTACCGCTGGCGGTACTGCTGAAAATTTCAAGAGCTTCAAGGACTTAAGGTAATGACGTTTGAACACTGTCGGCGATTTCCATCCGGTATACTCTTCAAACTCATCGAAGTTCATGTGTTGGAAATAATTAATTGAGGTGGCTACTGCTCTGACATCATGTGCTTTTGGGAAAGAGTCAGGATTGGCTTGTTTAATAAAGTACAGGATTTGTTGCCTGATGCCTTTAATGGATAAAGTTCCACCTTTTTCCCTCTTAAAGAGGGCCCCGATGAGGATGAGGAGTCCTGGATAGAAAGGCTCGTAAGGTTGAAAACTGGACACAAAGGGATACATCTTGTGGAAGAGGTAGTACTTTCCAAGGTTCCCACCTCATCAAAGGATCTTCATTCTTTGCCAAAAAGCTTCGTTCCGGAGAAAGTAGTAGTAACTACCCCTGTGGGAAGGAATTGAATATGATCGGATCTCTGGATAAAGCCGACAGTTCTGAAATTCTTGCTCCTGAAGCCAGGCTTAATAAAATATGGGTTTTCCTTAGGAGCATCATAAACGAGCATGTGTCATTATCGGTTTCAGAAGCCAGTTTAGACATCGTTAAGAACCATGAAACTGACGTAGGCCTCACAGAAGGCCTAAGTCTAGCACATGCCTTAGGAATAGACGAGAAGTAGGTATCCGTCAAGTCTATGTTAAATCCAATTGAAATACTCTTTTTCAAGGCTGACTTGTTTGTCGTAATCGTGCTAGCTGCTAAAACTTTTTCAAATAAGGATCTGAAAAAGGATATAGCTGAATTAACCGTCATGATCTGATATCTGACTCTCTCAGGAAGGTTGCTAACTTTTGACAGCAGCATCATACTGCCTCAAAGTTGAATCCC
>NC_087211.1:29282960-29505460 GCF_015104395.2 Macrobrachium nipponense
GAAGCAGCTTGCTGGTAGCAAGGACACCCAAGAGAGTGAAATTCTTAAGTACTAACATGGATGCACAAACATTGTGCTGCCTGCCAGCCACCAGATGATCTTTTATTTTCTGAAATTATATGTTTATGAATGGCAAAATATCTAGTAGTGAATTAAATATAATTATAGTGGTAATGTAATTGTACATAATAAAACTGATAAATGCCTTTAATATTAAGTACTAACTACTCAGACACTACAGTCCCCGGTGTTCAAACCTTACATTACAAAGTCCTCTATTCTCTAAATGATTAATATCTAAAAATTTACTGGGATTTACTATTTGACCAGCGAATTTAATTTGAATGACACCCATCAGTTTCAGTTTGTTGAATTCATGACTGGTTACAGATATTTGAGAGTTAACATTTTAAATGACAACAAATGACAAAAGTAGGAAAATACATAAAACATTTTTTCAGGACGGAAGATAAAATGAAGCCAGCTGAATTAACAAAACTAAGTTAACCAGTTCACAGGTGTATAATCTGACTGACTCTGAAATAAGCACTATATGGAAGACTTTCACAGTGTTTCACACTCCAACACAATTCCCAACATGCAGTATCCAAGGATGAACTACCTTTAGAGTAGAACCACAGCTTTCTACCTGGACATATATAAAATAATCAAATTAGACTGTAAGACCATGATAAGTGACAATTTAATAGTGATCAAAATCACTCATTTTATTTTAAATATGGATTAAACTCAAAATTTAAAAAATACTCCTTATATAAAGGAGACCATTTTTTTAGCAATCATCAAACGCCTTAAAAAGTAAAGATCAGTTTCTGACAATAGAAAAATGTGACAAAAACATACATTTAGAGTAACAATTTTTTTTGTTTTAAGTATACGAACTAAACCCTTTTATATAAGAGTATCTTTCAGCAAGATCTGGAAACCAGCCATAATTTGGTAACAAAGTGGTTACAGATGAAGATAGCGGGGGAGGGGGTGTATACCTCATCCACCAACCCCTGCACTCACATCCCTCACCCACTGCACTCAATTTTCCTTCAGCTGCAGGGACTGAGCATGGCAGTTGAGTATAACTAGAAAAAATATAAATTTGGAAAATTTGTTATTTGCTCCAAGGTAATTACAAAACATCACCTTTTATAAAGGAGTCTTACAGAATTGCTAAGATCTCCACTGCCTTGCAAGCAAGGGAGGCCATGACTCCTGAACCCCTACCTGTCTGGCTGAATAGTTGGCCAGAGTGGTAGGGCCCTGGGCCTCAGTGCAGTGAGAGTTGGTTGCTCAAGCAAGAAACCATCTGGAGAACCATGACATTTCCCACAGAGGCCTATTTGGTCCTGGTCAAAAAAAATTGGGTGACAGAGTGAACTCTACCTCATCCTTATAGGGGAAGACTTCAACCAGGAGAGGATTCCTCATGTGCAATCATCTGTACCTTGCCCGACTCTAGAGCATATGCGTACTCTGTTCCAGATTTGACTCTCAAAAGGGGGAATAAGGGTGGAATTAAGTCTAGTCATTTCACTTTCATCTACAGAATAACACCAGGCTTAGGTACATCAAACAAGGTACTGAACCTATCCCAACATGGAGCCCAGGTGACCACATAACTTATTGGACAGCCGTCACAATCCCAGAGAAAGTGTTCATGACCTGGAAATCTGAAAAGTTTAACTAATCAGTGAAGAGACTGTGAGATCCTTCCCACAGTAAGGGCCCTCCTCTTCAGAGGTAGTGACAGTCCAATGAATCCATACAGAGCCAAAATAACAAGTTCCTAGACAACTCTCTCCAGTTCTTATCGGTACTGATGAATAAAGAAAACACTCCAAACTCCAGAAAAGGATAATTTCAAATAGTACTGAAAAGTGCAGGCAAGCTGAACACCTGAGACTTGGAGGGAAGAAGTGAGAAAATTCTTCCACACTCATAAGGAGAAGAAAAAAAAAAAAAAAAAAAAAAAAACAAAAAAAAAAAAAAAAAAAAAAAAAACTTGAGATACTGTTCCTATTGAAAAACAACGCAACAGCAGCAATCCATACCCTACCAAAAGCCGAATACGATACAGCTACCAACCCTCCTCAATTATACACCAAGCCAGTAAAGAACAGTAATTGTAAAGACTGTCCAACAGCAGAGGTGTCTTGAAAGAAACTCTTATAATGCTTACAAGCTAAGAACATAAATTACTCTGGACTGATGATCCCATGAGATAGAGACTGTGCAACACAAAGTATAGACAACTTCACTTAAAAAGAGATGGTTAACCCAATCACTTAGATGTACATGCAAACTCTAGCCTTATCGTACACACTGAAAAAGATCCGACTCGGTTAAAGGTAAAAGGGAAAGTCTCCTATACCCTGAGTATAAACTCTGAGCAAAGTGAAGAGAATGAGAAACACTTTGCTTCTTCCTAACTCAAAGTAGTTAGGGATAAAAGAGCAACAAACATAAATGTTCTAAAGCCATTACTTAAGGGGCATGCCAAAGATCAAATTTCCAGGGTTTATTACAATGTACTAAGTCTGGGGCTATTTGATGTTCAATAAACATTTCATGAGTTGTTAATAAAAATTCTTCAGTTGGTTTTATAAAGAATTTTTTAGTTGATTTTATCACCCTGCAATTGAAAAATTGTTGGAGAGAGAGAGAGAGAGAGAGAGAGAGAGAGAGAGAGAGAGAGAGAGAGAGAGAGAGAGAGAGAGAGAGAGAGCCTCTTCTTTTACAGAAAAATGTTATTTTCACGATAAAATTAAGTTTCATACATACCAAGAAATTGCAAGGCTATGGCTTCAATTCGTGCACAGCTTCAATTTCAAAATGTGTTAACATTCTATATTTTTCTGTAGGGGAGTAACCACCCACTTTCGGGCGGGACAGTATAACAAAGCGAAGAGCTCAATTTTTGTTTGTGTGCACCTCGGCTTGTTCATGAGGAGAGGAGAGGAGGCGAGAGAGAGAGAGAGATGAGCCTTCTTCTTTTTACAGAAAAATGTTATTTTCACGATAAAATTAAGTTTCATACATACCAAGAAATTGCAAGGCTATGGCTTCAATTCGTGCACAGCTTCAATTTCAAAAATCGTGTTAACACTTCTATTATTTTTCTGTAGGTGAGTAACCCACCCACTTTCGGGGACAGTATAACAAAGCTGAAGAGCTCAATTTGTTTGTGCCCTCTTGTTCATGAGAGGAGAGGAGAGGAGAGGAGAGGAGGAAGGGCTCCGATCAGTAATTACTTGGTAAGTATATATGAAATTAATTTCATCATGAAAATAACTTTTTCATATAATTAACTTACCAAGTAGGTAATCACATACGGATGTGAATCCCACATTGACAGGTGGTGGGATACATGGACATTTTCTACTCCAAAACATTCAGTAAAGATAATGAATTTGAAATATAGAAAAGTTGCTTGCACTAATATAATGCTTGTTGTTTCCTTACCTGGTTAGAGAGCTAATGCAAGAAGATACTGCCTCTGGTTGATGCTCATCTTAACCTGTAGTGGAATGGCAGTATAGCCATCAGGTGCCTCTACTTAAGTGGGTGCTTTGCAGCGAAGAACATGTCTGATGGCTAGCAAAGCATCTTTAAGTGCCCTTGCTCTGGGCACAGCACCACAATAAAAGCAACACTGTCGCTTACACAAAAACAAAAATCCACTACCCATTCATTAACAACTGGTGGGTACTCCAGGTACACAGTGCCCTCAAGCTCACCCAAGACTCAACACCATGTCAAGGTGAAGAGATAAAAGGATGAGGAATGCTTCCTATGCTTTATTTCCCAATACCATGCCAGCCACTGACAATGGACCCAGGGTACTGCAGTTCTCTAAAACCTTTTTCACTTCACACAAAAAATGTGTTGCAAAATCTATAAACACCTCCAATATATGAACTGTAAAATAAGGGGAGATAGGCAAGTTAAGTCTAAAAGCTAATGACGTAGCAACTGCTCTAATCATTAAGTTTTAACCTTAAAAAAAGGTAAATTGCCTCTCAAATACCCGAATGCGCCTTGGTAATATGGTCACTTAAAAAGAATGACTATGCATTTTTGAAAAAAGGTCTGGAAGGATTCTTCACAGAGCACCACAGGTTGCTAGAGGGGCCTTTGATCCTCTTGATCCTGCACAGTTAATACCTCAATGCTCTCATTAGGCAAAGAGCTCTTTCTTCCTCTTATGGGCCAAGGATCGCCATCAAATTTTTAATGGTGAAAGAACGAGGCCAAGGCTTGGAAGGTTGTTCTTGGCCAAAAAACCAAGAGTAAGCATGCAGACTGCATCTCCTCGAGAGAATCCAATCCTTTTATCTATGGCTTGCAGTCTTCTGATTGGCTGTAGTCAAAGCGACAAGGACAGAGGTTTTCCTAGGGCGAGTCTCTCAACGATGTGGAACAAAGGGGCTCAAAAGCACGGCCAGATAGCCAACTTTAGAACTACAGGCGACTGAGTATATCTTCCACTGCTTGGATGTGTCAAAAGATCTGATTAAGTTGCTCACATCTTGGTTCAACAACAGGTCCAAACTTCTGTGCCTAAGGACAGAACCCAGCATGGCCCTGTACCCTCTAATGGTAGAGGAGGACAAACCTCTAGAGGACCTCAGATAGAGCAAAACATCTACTATCTGGGCTACTGATGTTTGAGAAGACAAGACATTGTCTTCTACACCAACTATAGAACACTGTCCCCAATAGCCTCTGCTGAGTTTCCTGACAATCTGAAGCCTGTCAGGGTAAGAGTAGAAAGTCCTTGATGGAACCGTCTGAAATGAGGCTGTCTCAGAAGACTTGTTTTTTGAGGAGATAACCTCGGGAAGTAGTCTGAGGTGGTCTGGGAATCACTCCTTTAGAGAGGCACAACGGAGCAACTACGGTTATTGATACACTGTGATGGTTTAAAAATTTGTTCAGTACTTCCATGATGAATGGAAGTTTAGCCAATCCAGAAATAAGGTGTCTGTTGCCCATGCCAGAGGATCCGGGTTTCTAAAGAGCAAAACAATGGAAGTCAATGTCTCGATGTTGTAAACAGGTCTAGGGTCAGTTTTCCCAACAGTTTCCAGAGGTCAATGCATACCAATGGATCTAGAGTTCACTAAGTGGGAAATACATCCACCAGTACCTTCAACTTGACTTGTATAAAACCGAGTGACGATCTTGGTTCGATTCTTCTCTGGCCACAGAAGTCAGTCCCTTCTTGCCTTGCAGAGGGAGGAGAGAGTCCCTCCCTACTTCTTGATGTAAGACAGAGCGGTGTTGTTCAACTGGACAACCACTGTATTGCTGAAAGTCACTGTCATGAAGGATTGAAGGCCTAAATGGATTGCCTTCAATTTTCTTATGTTGATATGAAGGTTCCTCTGTTCCAGGGACCATGTCCCAGAAATTTCTATGTCCCCAGAAGGGCTTGCCAATACAGCAGTCCCCGGGTTACGACGCTTGGAAATATGTCTTAAACTAATAAAAAGTTATAAAAACCTTACTTGTAATCCTTTGGTTACACTACATGTTGTTTCCTGTAGTTTTATGTACAACCTGGAGTTATTTTCATAAAAGAATGCTGGTTCTTGAAGGTAAAAACTATTGTAATCCTCTGGTGACACTACATTCTTGAAGTTTTATGTACACCTGGAGTGATTTTTTGCCAAAATCTTGAGGGCTACAAGAACAGCTGATTACTATTTACGTATCATATAGACTAATTTAAAGTAAAACGTATCTTTAAATAGGCTTATATATAGTATCAACAAACATTTCTGCTATGAGCAGAGGCCGTTTAATGAAACAAACTAACACTTCTCTGTCCTATCTGTTCAGAAAAATAAATGTTACGTCAACCCCGAGACGGTGGACCATTGTTGCCAAGGCGTCTCTCTCTCTCTCTCTCTCTCTCTCTCTCTCTCTTTTCTCTCTCTCTTCTCGCTCTCTCTCTATGTCAAATTACACTGGAACTTTGACATGATTGCCCTAATATACGAAGTTTTGAGATACAACAGAAAATTGCGACAATATAAGCTTTGATACACAACGAAATATTGAGACGATTTTGCGATGAGTGTTAGTTTTTTTTTGTATAGGCGACGATAAATAAATGCGTTCAGTCTGTTTGTTTTGTTGGTGCTGCATGTTTAACACGTCGTTGTTTTTTTTAGTTCGTTGTATTTGCGCCTATTTTTCGTGTTATTTTGTTTTCTATTTTATTATTAAACCATGGGTCTCAAAGCTAAAGACAAAGCAGGTGATAAGAAAAAACCCAAGAAAAATGATTTCGATGGAAGCAAAACTGAAATTATAGCAAAGCATAAAAAAACCTTCCAAAAGGCATCACCATTATTTCTAAACTACAAACCTGATTAAAATAAAAAAAAATAAAAATTAGTTTTAGCAATGTTATTTCATTTGTGTTTATTACGTAGTTATTAGTGGTTACATACGTAAATAAAAAGAGAACAAATCGTTCCCTGCCCACCCCCCCCTTCCCTACCTCCCTCCCTGCTGGCCTCACGGTTCATCTTTCGTTGTGGTAAGTAAAATTCCTTTCTTTTTTTTTTTTTAATTGATTTTATTAACATTTATTATCATTTATGCACATGCTGTTATTTTATCATTATGTGTTATTACTCGTTTATTTGTGTGTATAAATTGTGTATATTATATGTAATTAGCGTGTGTGTTTAGGTGTGGTTTCATACCGCTAGAACGGATTAATACATATTACATTATTTTTAATTTGGGGGAAAAATGCTTTGTTGAGATACAAACTGTTTTGATATACGACGATGTAACGGAAAAACCAAATTAAATTTTGTATGTCAGGTTCAGTGTACTGGATAATGTCCTCTCTTTGGATACTTCGATGTTGGGGGGGGGGGCCAAATTTGAGGGGCTACAAGAACAGTTGATTACTATTTACGTATCAATATAGGACTATTTAAAGTAAACGTATCTTTAAATAGGCTTATCTTTTTAGTATCAACAAAACATTTACTGGCATGAGTCAGAGGCCGTTTAACGAAACGAACACTTCTCTGTCCTTAACTCGGAGCGTCGGAAGACCACACCTACCTACCCCCCCCCCCCCCCCCCTCTCCCCCCCCCCCCCCTCTCTCTCTTCCTTCTCTCTCTCCTCTCTCTCTCTCTCTCTCTCCGCTCTCTCTCCTCTCTCTCTCTCTCTCCTCCCGTTGTAATCTAACCAGAAACTTCTTTTGTTTTATTATTACTGGAAACAAGCAATGATTTTTTTCATTATTTGTGCTTCTTTTGGGACTGTTATATGTAAAACTTTGTGCACCGCAGCTAGTATGTATTCATTCGCTCAGAAACTAGTTCCGCCCATATGAGGCGTCACTAAAAAATCATAGAAAAATACGACATAAAAAAAGTGTCGAAAATCATCATAACCTCAAAAATTTTGTTGTAATCTAACCAGAAACTTATTTTTAGTTAATATACTGTTGCTAAACTATAAAGGATTTTTTATCATAGTATGAGTTTTTAAAAGCGTCGTTAACTCGGAGGTCGGAAGCGTCAGCGTCCGTTAACCCTCGGAAAACAAGCGTCGTAACCCAGGACGGATTTTTTCTTTCCATGAATATTTAAGAAAAAGCGTCGTAACCTCGGAACGTCGTAAGCCGGAAACCGTCGTAACCCCGGGGACCGACTGTATAATCCAAAGCGTCTGAGTAAAAGTCTAGGTCAGGGCTCAGAGGAAGGAGAGACTTCTCTTCTGAAAGTCTTCCTTTGGACAGCCACCATGGCAAGTCCATCTTGATCTCCGGACATATGGGAAACACAAACGAGTCCAGATAAGTCCTAACCTGAGAAACGAAGAAAGCGAGCATTCCTAAAAGGCTCATTCACTGGTTGGCTGAACAAGACGAGAGGGAGAGAAAGCTGCATAAAGAGACTGGAAAAGACAAAAGGAATCTTGAACCAAGGACAGGAGTCTACTGGAGAAATGTTTGGAAATATTTCTTTTCATCAGATTACTTTATAATTATCAGGGGATATAATCTTTGAAAAATACTTTTACATCAAAACTCAATGTTTCATAGTTATTACAAAATAGGAATTTTTTTTCTATTGTTTTCTCAAAACTTATATTGCCAAAAAGTGAATATCTACATCTCAATCAAGACTTGAACAACTTTCAATGAAATGTCACAGCCTCTAGTATAATTATAAATCTTTAATCTAGCATTAGGAAAAGTGTTTTTGCTGCAAGCCTTTTAAATATATACAGTAGTGCCTCAGGTTAAGAAATTAATCCGTTCCAAAGTGGCCTTTGTAACCTGAATTTTTTTCGTATCTAGAACTAAAGTTTTTACTGTAAAATTGTCCTAATTTGTACCAAGCCCAACCAAAAAACACCACAGTAAATATTTTATTAAAAAGCTAAATTGACCTAATAAACAATGAAATACAATAATTTGGATCATTCAATTACCTAACCTAAAACCAAAAACTGTACCTGTAAATAAAGTGTATTAGTGTACAGGGTACAAGAAAAAGGATTTTTGACGTAAGGAAAAATCTATTTTCTGGGCGATTGGCTCGTGTCGCCAGCGAAATATCCTTTAAATCTATTATTTCTAGGGTAAATGTGTACTAAAACATACAGAGAATAATAAAAATAAAGTAAAAAGGTCAGTATGATGACTCGCTCACCCTCTAGGAGGTTGTCGGGTATGAACACTAGGCGATGTGAGACCACTACCACAAAAAAAGCCAAATGCCCAATAGAATCTCCCCACTACAAAAAACTCCAAGAGGGGGGAGCCGTCCCACAGAGTGGAGCAGCTCGTACTACTACTACACCATCCCATGCTTGCGACTGCTGCGCCTCTAGTGGGCCATCCTGAAAGTTAGCAGACAATCTGAGCGAAGGGTATGGTAGGGGGGTATTTCGCTGGCGACACGAGCCAATCGCCCAGAAATAGATTTTTCCTTACGTCAAAATCCCTTTTTCTGGGCTCAGCTCGTGTCGCTTGCGCGAAATCGTACCAGAGAAACAGCACAAGATTGTAAACCAAAGTAAATAAGATATAATAAAACAAATAGGTCTCAAATAAAAAGATACAAAATAAAAGAATGGATATATTTGCTAACAAGATACAAGACACAGTAAAAAACAAAAATCAGAATATGCTTAAAAATTACCCTTAGATCTAATTATGTAATAATATAAGGTGTAATTTAAATAATTACAAATAGGTACAATGATTACCTATCACAATAAATCTGTGTAACAACATGTATCAAAAATAGAAATAGCAATTAGTATAAATTTACATAAATATTGACAATGATAAAATAAAATATCTTAGGAATGTATATGACTTAATATACAAAACCCGTAACCCATTGCGTTATGATGTATTCCCCTAGCATAAAAATAAGGGGGGATAACATCTATGAGATCAGTATGGTAATCAGATGTTAGTGTCCCTAACCAGACAAAAGGGGCACTATACAATCATAGAGCAGCTAAGACACAAGGTAAATGTTAATGAACAAGGCAGAATAGACGAAACTGTTGGGTGAGGCAGGTAGAAAGGAGGACTGAATCCTTCTACTATAATCTAGCTATGAGTCAGGGGAAAACTATGTTACCCGCTGCTACTGCTGGAAATTTCAGAGCTTCCAAGGACTTAAGGTAGTGACGTCTTGAACACTGTCGGCGATTTCCATCGGTATACTTCTTTAAATCAGCAAAATTCATATGTTGGAAGTAATTAATTGAGGTGGCTACTGCCCTGACATCATGTGCTTTGGAAGGATGTCAGGATTGGCTTGTTTGATAAAGTACAGGGATTGTTGCCTGATGCCCTTAGTGGATAAAGTACCACCTTTTTCCCTCCTAAAGAGGGGCCCCGATGAGGAAGAGGAGGTCCTGGATAGAAAGGCTCGTAAGGTTGAAAAAAACCGGACAAGGGAAACATCTTGTGGAAGGGGTAGTACCTTCCAAGGTTTCCCACCTCATCAAAGGATCTTCATTCTTTGCTAAAAAGCTACGTTCCGGAGAAAGTAGCACTTCCCCTGTGGGAAAGGAATTGAATATGATCCGGATCTCTGGATAAAGCCGACAGTTCTGAAATTCTTGCTCCTGAAACTAGGCTTAATAAAACAGAGTTTTTTTTCTTAGGGAGCATTCATAAACGAGATGTGTATTACGTTTACTGGAAGCCAGTTTTAGAAACATCGTTTAAAGAACCAATGAAACTGACGTAGGCCTGACAGAGGGGCCTAAGTCTAGCACATGCTTTAGGAATAGAGAAAGAAATAGGTATCTGTCAAGTCTATGTTAAATCCAAATTGAAATATCTTTTTCAATGCTGACTTGTTTGTCGTAATCGTGCTAGCTGCTAAACCCTTTTCAAATAAAGATCTGAAAAAGGATATAGCAGAATTAAACTGTCATGATTCTGATATCTGACTCTCTCAGGAAGATTGCTAACTTTTTTACGGCAGCATCATACTGCCTCAAAGTTGAATCCCTTTTATCGGATTCCAGAAAAGAATATTCTTGAGGGTCAATATTCGCATCTCTTTTTGCCGCAAACTTCATGAAATCCATAAATAAAGTTAGGGTTTTGAGAATTCCCTGAGGAAGCGAACACAGTCTTCGTTTGTACTGACTGGGAGAGCTTGGGGACTGGGGATCCGAAGGGGACGAAGACCCCAGTTCCAGGATCAGGGGGGTACCAATTGCTCTCGGCCAGTCTGGGGCTTAGCTAGAGCCACTGACCCCCTGAATGTCTGAGTTTGTCTAAGACCTTTCATAAGGAGGATTCACTGGAGGGGAAGACGTAAACTCTCTCCAGTTGTTCCAGTCCCAGAGCCAGGGCGTCAGTGGCGTAAGCCAGAGGGGTCCCAGGTGGGGGTTGGGGCTACATAACACGGTATTTGTGGTTTCGCTTGTGATGCGAGAGACCACCTGTAGCCCTGGGACTCTTTTGAAGGATCATTGGAAACGAAAACTCTCGTCTAGAGACCATTTCCGACTCTAGGGGTAATGATCGGGATAGCGTCTTGCTGTGACGTTTTCTTACTCCAGCTATGTGGGTGGAGGAAAAGATGCCAACTGAATTGTCTGCCAGGGAGAAGATGGCTATCATGCGTGATTTAGATGACGTACTTGGAGACCTCCTCTGTTTATGCAATGTACTACCACTGCGCTGTCCAAAGATAGCTTTATGTGGGAGTACCCTTGGCGTAATCTTTTCAGAGTCAAGAAGGACTGCCATGCCTCCAGTACGTTTTTATATGAACTGACGGAACTGGGTGACCAAAATTCCTTGCACCTTTTTTGACCTGGGAGTACCCTCCCCAGCCGCTTAAGGACGCGTCTGTGTGGATGGTAATCCTGGTGGAGGAACTGAAGAGGGGACTGACACTGACAGATTCCTTGACTTTTGCCACGTGGCCGAAGCCGGTTTTTCTTTAGAACAGAGGTGGTACTGAGGATAGCTTGTCCCTGACCTGACATTTTTGCTCGAACCGAGCGCCAGATCCCTGGTTAGATCTTTCAGTTTTGGCTTTCATTAAGATGTTCGTTACTGAAGCAAAACTGGAGAGAGCCGAGGATTCTTTTCCTGAGCTCTTCTCTAGATGGCTAGTTTGTGACTTAGAATTGCTTGACTGACTTCGCTATTTTCTTTCCTTTTGGTGGAGTGAATCGACAGAGGTGTGAGGATAGATTCCATTGAATGCCTAGCCACTGAAGTTTGACTCTGGGGTGAGTCTGGACTGGAGGTCTGTTTTATCTTGAATCCTAGATATTCTAGGGAATTGGATCCATTTCAGTGTGGCCTTGTTGCATTCTTCGACTGATGGGGGCCCAGATCAACCAATCGTCGAGATACGCTACTACCATAATCCCTTGAGCTCTGAGCTGTGCACTACTACTCCGCTAGCTTCGTGAACACCCTGGGTGCCACGTTGAGCCCAACCGAACGGGGACTACTTGAAGGAGAACGTCTGGTCCCATCTTGAATCCCCAGATACGGACGGAAGTGTCTTGCAAATAGGGATATGATAGTAGGCATCTGTAAGATCGATAGAGGTGGTGACGGCCCCCCACGGGAAGTAAGGTCCGCACCTGTGAGAGTGAAGCATCTTGAACTTGTCGCAGCGGATGGCTTAAGTTTAAGCGGGACAAGTCTAAGATTACCCCTTCTTTGTTTTGAGCCTTTCTTTGGGACGCTGAACAAGCGACCTTGAAATTTTAATCTCTTGACTTTGACTTAGCTCCTTCTGAAGAAGGGTCCTCTGCGTACTCTGTCAATTCCTTGGAAGGAAGTTGACGGAAAGGTCTGGCTGGAGGTGGGTTTCGTCAACCAGCTCCAACCCCAGCCCCTTTTGACACTATGCTCTGAGGCCCACTGGCTGAAGTTCCACCGGTGGCGAAAAGTGAAAAACAGCCTCCCTCCTACCTGAAGTTCCTCATTGGTTCTGGTAACCCCCCTCGACCTCCTCTGAAGTGCTTTCCCCTATTGAAGGGAGGACCTCCCGATCCTCTCCCACGAAAGGACCGCTTACCTCTGCCTCCCTTGTTTCCCGAGCGGTCATACTTTGAGAAGCTTTGACTCTCGAAGGCTGGATTGTAAGCTGGAGAGATGCGTATGAGGTGGAGGGTTGAGGCTGAGGGATATTCACATAAAAATAGGCTGTGATTGGCCTTTAGACGTGGAGGGTGAGCTGTCTGCACTAACGGCACTGTAGGAACTTTGGTTGAGGGAAAGCGCGGGCTGCTTCGTTTTTGGTAAGGTGGGAAACGTCTAGGCTTCCTTTGTCCATTACCTTTTGGTGTCAAGTCTTGCCTTCTCCTAGCCATAAGACCCCCCAACGGTCCCCTTAAGGCTTTGGTTTCAAACCTCGTAGCCTCTTGCCTTGTACTTCCGTTTACCATAGCCTCTGGGAAGAGATCTGCGCCCCAGATGTTAGAAGAAAGTAACCTATCGTTCATGCCGAATGGTTGCCTCAAGCAATACATGCTCCCTGCAATTTGTTTCTAGCAGTGGCAAACTAGAACATGTTCTGACTTGCACCGTTTGAGTCAGGGCTTTGGTCATAGCTTAAAAATTGGTTCTGAACCATAAAAGCATGGTTGCTACCTCAAGACATAGCCATCAGGTTTGATTGACCTGTCTAGTCTTGTTTTCGAGTCAAACTCCGCTGGAATAAAGGACTATCCGGGGAGCCTGGGCAGCTTTTCACCAAAACTGCTCCATAGCACAAGTCAGGTTTGAGTTTGCCAGCTGTGAAAGTGTTAGGCAAGTCTCCCATAATTCTCCAATTGACGGGAGCAAACCGGAGAAGTGGGGTCTGCTTCTTTCAGCTGAGGCATGGGTTCCCCTTCTGAGGCTGCTGAGATGGTCGACCTCGCTATCTTGGTAAGGAAAGGGGAGCGGGGTACCTTCATCCATCTTGAAAAATGGTAAAGGGACTTTTTGAATGGTTTGGATCTTGGTATTCGAACAGGTCCATGTCGTCTAGACATCCATAAGCCATTCTCGTTGGGCCTGGTCCCGAGAATAGAGGACTGTCTCCGTTTTGGTACCCTGTCATCTCTAACCATAGCCGAAGGCGTGAGCCTAGCGTAGCATATGAAGGGAGGCGTAGGCCTTCCGGGTTAGAACTCGAAGTCTCTCTATTCTTCGAGTTTCCAAAATTCGGTTAGGAGATGAGACCATCTTGGAAGGGAGCAATATGAAGCTACTCTCCAAGGATGTCATGGAGAAAGCGTCAGCGAGTCATACGGGGAAGCTGAGATCCACTAGTGTTTAGAGGTTGAGGGAGAGGCAAGGGGGGCTTCTCTTAGGCCGGCTATACTAGTATCCTGAGAAGTTATCCTATCCGGACAGGCGAGATATCATATGTTCCATACTCGTCTTAACCGGGAGCCTACCAAGTCGCCCACCTGTTGCAACGGCCAGCATTGGTGTCCAGAGCCGGAGCTGCTGCGGAGGTGGAGGGGAGACTCTGAATAGGCCCCAAATGTAGTGGAATGGTGATACTGCCGGGGTACGGGATTTTCTCCTTAGGCTTACTCTTTGAGGACTTTTGGAGCCGGAGCTAGACCCCCTTTAGACCTGTCTGAGCCGGGATTACGAGCCGGAGACTTACGCGAAGAAAGAAGACGAGGACGTCTTCTTCGGGGACGGATGACGTCTTAGTCAAGGTCATATGTTTAGACTTGATCTAGGCCTAACCGAAGCCTCTGGAGGAGTATATAAAACTCATCACCGGTAAAGTCCTGGGAAGGATGGTGAAGTTGCAGGGGTAGAAGAAACAGTCACTCCCAAGGGGACCCTTGGGTACCTGCATACTTACCTCGACCAACAGGTCGTCTATACCTACCATAGGTTCAACATTTATATCCAGGGTGCGACATCCGTGGAGATATCCTGGTCTTGTTCAGTCAAGGAGGCCGCCAGCTGTTGTTGGATAAGGCAATAGAGGGGTCCGCCTCTACCGGATCGACGTATCAGTCGCCTTGCCTCCGGGAAGATTAACAAAGCTAAACGCTTCTCCAGAATGTAGGGCTGACCCTTGGCGGCGTCTTGCAAAACCTCCGACCCAGGCCCGCATGGGTAGCCAATGCCGTATCTCTTTACTGCCGGAGCCTGTAAGAGAGGATATATTTTAGAATTAAGAACACTTAAAACTAAAACTTAGGATATAACTTAAAAACTAGATGCCTCCTTAAGTTAAAGTAATGATGAAAACTTAAGAAGTAAAAGAGGCGGGAGCGGCATGCGGAGATGGAATACTTACGCTTCCAAAAAGCTGGCTCACCAGATCGTAACATATTGGTACACGTCTCATGGTACCAGACCTGGATGTCCCCGTGCGGAGTCGCGCATGGAGCATGGGACCGGCAAACTTCGTGTCCACAGGGGTCCTGAAGTGTAGCGGAACATCCCGGATGCTCACAGTTGGTGGCCTGTAAGTGGGAAGACACATGAGTATCTTAAATGGGTAACACTTACAGACCCTAAGGACAAAAAGAACTCCGTAACGTGGGCGTGTAGCTCGAAACAAAAAATTTGGGCATAACCCCTCCCTGCATGGGCCTGAATAGGCTATAATCCCGGAGAGATCCGGAGTAACTACTAAGGCGGGGGGGTGGGATGGTTTAAGAAACTTAAGATAAACTTAAAGTAACTTAAACCTACATGCAAGTAACCGGACTAGGTTCCAGTGAAGCGGAGTGTAGTAAACTCAGCAATACGGTACGGTTAGTAAAGACCTATTGTATGCTCCGGTCCAACTATTTGTGGACTATACCCTTCCGCTGGATTACCAGGACTCCGATAGGAGGAGCTCTAGTAAGGAGGGAAGGGCGAGATGACATACAGACTCGCGTAAACCCGGAGCGACAAGGAAGTAACGGAGGGGGGGGGGAAGGCCAGAGCCCCCAAACGTACCACCCGCCGAGCCGAGAAGCGGAGAGGTCGGAAAAACAGTCAGGGACTGTCGGACTCCCAGGCCCCTCCCGGTGGAGGGGGGGAAGGGGGAGGCAGGCTCGGCATGCTGGGCGAGCAAGGACAGACCGACCCACCCCCGCCCGAACTCTATGGGAGAGCGGGGGGAGAGGGGGAAGGGGACTGGCAGGCGCCTGCTGACTCGTGATCACGTAGTGACCACGAGGCGGTTAAACTAAACGATACGGTAACCAAAAACCTAGGCCAACCACTGATCAGAGAGAAGCTATCGGGAAGCAACCAGAACTGAAAAAAGCGGTCAGCATATAGGCCCATAGGGCGAAAACCAACTGATCAGAGAGAAAGCTATGAGGAAGCGACCGAACTGTCAACGGTAGACTAGGCTCTACGAGCCAGGACCTAGGCTAAGCCAGACGCCAACTAACCTAACAACAACAAAACATAAAAAATATAATATATAATAAAAAAATGAAGAAAAGAAGGTAAAATAGCAGGAGAAAAAAATCCAGGAGTGTGCGACTAGCCCGAAGGCCCAAGGTCTACCACTCAAAGTAGTCAGCCGGGCCATACAAGGAACCTGAACTAGGGTCTGGATAGAAAAAGCCCCTACAAAAGGTGAAATACATACATGTATAACAACTTGAGTAGACGTAATAACGCGGATAATCAAAATAGAGCGTAAAATAATAAGGGGTGTTCTAGGTATTGGGAGACCAAGAACGAAAAACCAAACATGCGGCAGGACCATTGCGCCTGGCTTCCAGCCCCCGAGAACGTAATCTATACCTACAAAAAACGGCAAAATACCCGTCTCGGACGGGAAAAAAACTCGCTAACCGTAAATACTGAGTACTTAACTTAGCTGCTCGATAGCTGCACGCTCCCTTATAGAAAAATCCACGAAAGGGGCAACAAAAAACACAGAGAGAAAATTAGCACGTGTGGCTCCTGGCGCTAACTTTAAAAGGATGGCACTAGAGGCGCGCAGCAGTCGCAAGCATGGGATGGTGTAGTAGTAGTACGAGCTGCTCCTCTGTGGGACGGCTCCCCTCTTGGAGGGTTTTGAGTGGGAGATTTCTATTGGCATTTGGCTCGTGGTAGTGGTCTCACTCGCCTAGTGTTCATACGACACCCTCCTAGAGGTGAGCGAGTCAGTCATACTGACCTTTTTTCTTTATTTTATTTATTCTCTGGTATGTGTTAGTACATTTACCCTAGAAAGAATAATAGATTAAAGGAATTTTTCGCGCAAGCGACACGAGCTGAGCCCAGAAATAACTCTTATGTACATGTACGTACGTATGTAGTAAAATGTGGAACCTTACCTTTCGAGTGCGTCGATTTCCGAAAGTGGCGACAGAGGAGGCGGACAAATGGCAGAAAATATGAGCACTTAACCGAAAATGGCGCAGACCTTCTGGCAGATTGCCATCTCGGTTATCGTATAGTCAGCGATTTCTTTGTCCTTAATCCATATGAGAAGCAGCCTCGCCATCTCATCCTCTTGTTGGACAAAATAGTCACACCCTTGGAAGGTGTAGCTGCTTTGATGGCTTCCTTCTCCTTAAGGATGGTGCCTATCATCGACGAATTTCGGCTGTATTCCTTAGCGATCACACTCGGCTGCATGCCAGCTTCATGCTTCCTAATTATCTCCATCTTTGTCTCCATAGAAAGCATCCTCTTCTTTCTGTGAACTTCAGCAACATTCTTGGCTATTAACATAAGTAATTAAGTTAACACACAATGCGATAAAGTAACTTAACAGTACAATGAAAGCGAAATCACAGATGCGATCTTACGGCGGTGACTAGCATCAGGAACCAATGGGAAAGCGGGAGGTTGGTGGCGAGTCTATTGAGTTGGCGGCGTGTAATTTTAAAATTGTTCTCTGCGGCCCGGGCAAATCTCGGACTTTACAGTACAGTGGTCCCCCCGTATTCGCGGGGGATGCGTACCAGACCCCCCCGTGAATAGTTAGAATCCGCGAATGTTTGGAACCCCTATGAAAATGCTAAAAACAGCCTATTTTGTTAGTTAAAACTCAAGAAAAAAACCACACTAAAAATTTTCATACTTGGTAATAGTTTTATCACAAAAAGTTGCATTTTATGATGAAATTCATCAAAAAAACCAGGAATTTGTGGATATTTATCATAGAAAAATACCGCGAATGTGTAAATTTTCCGCGAATAATGCAGGGAAACGTTCCCCAGAGAAATCCGCGAATGTGTGAGTCCGCGAATCTGGAGAACGCGAATACGGGGGGTCCACTGTACATACACCCTTTCACAACCTGAATTATTTTTGTACACAGAAGCAAAAAAATCTTTGTCTTTGCCTTCGTAACCTGGATTTTTCATGCGTACGGACTTTTGTATGTAGGGGTATAACTATATTAAAGGTACATAATCCTTTATCTGAAATCCTTGAGGCCCAATGTGTTTTAGTTTTTGGAATTTTTTGGATATCAGATCTGTGGGGTCAGGAGCATAAAATATATACAGTGGACCCTCCATATTCGCGTTCTCCAGATTCGAGGGCTCACACATTCGCGGATTTCTCTCGGGAATGTTTCCCCGCATTATTCGCGGAAAATTCACATATTTGGGGTATTTCTCTATGAGAAACATCCACAAATTCCTGTTTTTTTTTTTTTTTTAGGAATTTCATCATAAAATACACTTTTTGTGATAAAACTATTTAAAAAACCAAGTATAACAATTTTTAGTGGGAATTTCTTGAGTTTTAACTAACAAATTAGGCTGTTATCAATGTTTTTATAGGGGTTCCAACTATTTGTGGCTTCTAACTATTCACGGGGGGGTCTGGTACATATCCCCTCCAAATACGGGGGGACAACTGTATACTGTTAGATGAATGTGAGATAATTAACATCAATAATAAAATATAGTGGGACAATTACGACCATATGTTAACTAACAGATATTATTTTCAATAAAAATTCGGTAAAATACAAAAATGTAATTTGAATGTTACTATTATTGAGATTTAACTGCTGATGGCAAAAATTATTCAATAATTTGCTTAATATAATTATTTCTAGTAACGTACAGTGGAACCTTGACATATGAAAGTCCATACTTATGAAAAATCCAAGTGACAAAAGCAAAGATGAAGATTTTTTGCTTCGGTTTAAAAAAATAATTCAGGTTGCGAAAGGGTAAAGTCTGAGATTCACCCGGACCACCGAGAACAATTTTAAAATTCACGCGCCACCAACTCAGTAGACTTGCCACCATCCTCCCGCCCTCCCATTGGTTCCTGATGTTAGTCACCGCCATGTAAAGGCGTTCCTTGACCATTTTTTGGAGCAGCGTTATTGTAAACACTGGAATTCGTTCGTTCACATATATTTCGTTTGTTAACGTAAATTTGTGTTAGTGATTTTGCTTTCGTTGTACTGTAAGTTACTTTATCGTGTTGTGTGTGAAAACTTATTACTTACGTTATTAGCCATGGGTCCCAAAAATGTTGCTGAAGTTCACGGAAAGAAGAGGATGCTTTCTATGGAGAACGAAGATGGAGATAATCAAGAAGTGTTAATGTTTTCGCCATTTGTTAATGTGTTTCGTAAAGTTTAGTGTTAATGTTTTCTGCCATTTTTTAATGTGTTTCGTAAAGTTTAAGTGTTCATGTTTTCTGCCATTTGTCCTCCTCCTCTGTCGCCACTTTTGAAGATCACCTCACTCGAAAGGTAAGGTTCCACATTTTACTACATATGTACATACATGTACGTAAAGTATTTCTTGTACCATGTACACTAATACACTTTATTTACAGGTACATACTACAATAAAGGTTATATTAGGTATTGAACGGTCCAAATTGTTGTGTTTCATTGCTTATTGGTCAATTTAGCTTTATTATAAAATTTACTGTGGTGTTTTTGTAGGGCTTGGAACAAATTAGGCAATTTTCATGTAAAACGAAGTCCAAGATACGAAAAAATCAGGTTACAAAGGCCACTTTGAAATGGATTAATTTTGTATCCTGAGGCACTACTGTACTTGAAAACAAGAATTTAACAATAATTCTAAGTTTAATAGTATGGTGGTATGAAAAATCCCACACTGTGTCGTAGTGATCAAATGTATGACTGCAAACTGATAATGACATTAGTGACAATATAGAACAACCCTCTCCAAGATCAGTATAATGAAATGTATTTTATAGCCTTACTTATCGTTGAATTCAAAAGTTGAATTGTACCCTCTCCCAGAGCAATAAGATGAAATGTATTTTAAAGTCTTCCTTATCGTTATAATAAAAAAATTGAATTATAATTCACTTTGTGAATTTTAACGAAAAGTAAGACTATAAAATAGACTTCATCATACCAATCTTGAGGAGAGTTATTCTTTACTATGTCGTCATCAGTTTGCAGTCATATATTTGATCACTACAACATACATTTGACCACTATAACACACTGTGTAGGATTTTTTCATACAACTATATTACAGGCAGTTCCCGGTTATCGGTGGGTGTTCTGTTCCCAGGGGTATGCCGATAAGTGAAAACCACCATTAACTGAAACTTAGCGATCTCTGGGGCCATGATGGCGCTTATGGCGCTGATAACCAGTTATTGGCGCCATAAGCACCTTTATGCCTTATGGTGCTGATAACCGGAACTTGACCTGTGGTGCCATAAAACCGGATTGCAGATTACCAAGTCCGGCGATAACTGGGGACTGCCTGTAATAAAGTTAAAATTATTGTAAAAATGATATTGTAATGATACAATTAAGTTTGTTCATACTTACCTGGCAGATATATATATAGCTGTATTTTTCCGAATCCGACAGAAATTTAAACACTTACGACACACGCAGTGGGAGTCTGGTGGTTAGTACCCATTCCCCCCGCCGCTGGGATGGCGGTATCAGGAATCATTCCCATTTTCTATTCATAAGTTTTTATTTCCACTGTCTCCTGAGGGGAGGTGGGTGGTACTTGATTATATATATCTGCCAGGTAAGTATGAAACAAACTTAATTGTATCATTACAATATCATTTTGTTCATGAACTTACCCGTCAGATATATATATAGCTGAATCCCACCTTTGGTGGTGGGAGTAGACAGAATAGAAGATTTTTAGGAACATATATATGCAGATAATTGATATCTTGATTCCTTACCTGTTAGCATAGCTGACTTCGTGGTTACTGCCGCGTAAGTCCTGCTTGTGCTACTAGAGTTGCCAGCGAGGTAGAGACCTATATAGCTGGTGCACTCCAGATGATCTGTCAACAGGGGTGCGAGACCACGACGTGACTAGACCATATTGACCATACCATGAGGGCTAAGAAGTAAAATAAATATATATATAAAAATATATATCACCACCTGACCCACCTAGCCAAAGTTAAGGTGTGTTAACTAAGGCTTAAGAGTTAAGAAGTCACCGTTGTCGGCGACTCAACTACTCAAATTAAGAGCTCTTCCTAACCATTTTCTACAGGATAGGATGAGTGGTACTTCTTGCCCCAAGATTGTGTCTGCAGACACGTATGGCCCTAGCGAGCAGCAGATCTCATATGCCATCTTCACATCTCGCAGGGAGTGTGAATTGAAACACAGAGTTGCTTCGCTAAAACATGGTACTCAGGATGTTGCTGAGTGCCATGCTCTGTTGAAATGCTTCCGAGGCCGCGCCCTCACCTCGTGAGCATTCAAATCAAAAGATTTCAAATCTTTGTGCAAACACAAAGAAGGAGCTTTTTTTGAAAGACCTCCTTAACATAAAGCCAGGGTGTTCTTCGATATGGGGCAAGTCTGGTCTTTTCGGAAACACTGCAGATTGTCCGTACGACTTCGACTTTCTTGAGTTTTATGTAGATAAAACTTGAGAGACCTGACAGGGCACAGGACTCTCTCTGGCTCCCTGCCCACAACTTGTGCCATCCTTGCTTCCGAGCTCCTGGCCCAAGGACAAAACAGGTTTCCATTCTTAGGCCATAACGAAAAGCTTAGAGAGCAACACCGCCTTGTGTTTCTCTAAAGCCAAAACTTGTGACGATGGCTTAAAATCTCACTAACCCTCTTTGTCGTATCTAGGGTGGTTAGAAAAAAGCCTTCCTGATCACTGCAAGAAGTTAACAGGTAGGAGATGTTCGAATGCTTTGACATCAAGAACTTCAGACTATGTCTAAGTTCCATATTGAAAGCTTCGATCTGGACATGCACAGTCAGTCCGTCTGTACTAACGTCAGGTGACCGACCAGTTTGACCAGTCAGACGAATCAAGGACAGCAGGCTGTTACCTGAAGACCATAAGGCACTATTCTTCACTGAAGGATGAGTGTTTGGACTGCCTGGGCGATTCAAGCTAACAAACCTTGGGGGGTGTATCAACGCAACCCAACGTCGTTAGCGAATCAACTCCTGAGCCACTCCTGACTCGAGCTTCTGGTGCCAGGAGAGAGCGAGGAGCAAAAAGGCGATTCAGTCCCGAAGGACGAATGCCTGACAGTCCCAACCTGGTCTCATGTTAAACGATCATCGGGGGTGTATAAACGCAACCGACTTCGTCAACAAAGAACTCAGGGCTACTATATGTCTCCTGATCTCGCACGAGTGTCTGACTCCGAGAAAACAGGTGAGACAAAAAAGTAGATGGTGAGCGAGTTTCGAGATTTCACAGAACTCAAAGATCGTGAAGGGCTTTGTTGTTTGACAGAAGCAAATCTCTGAGCCCAAAGGCCGTCAACAACATATTTGCGTATTCTTTAAATAGTTGTGACTGCCAGCTTATCCCATTCTTCAAACTGAAAGGGAAGACTGCAATCTTATGCTGTCAACATCTCGATAGTCTGAACGTAGTCAGACTCAGAGCGAGAGGTTATAGGTTACCTTTCGTGTTAAAGGAGACCCGACTCTCTCGAAAAGGTCCTTGGAAGGACGTGACCTCTGTGAATCTAGGGTCTTGAAGGCCAACTTGGGGCGATTAGCGTCATTGTCGCTCCCTGTGATGATATAAATCATCTTATTACATTTCCTAAGTGATTGAAAAAGGGGAAAAGAGACTAAACATCCATCCCCGTTCAATATCATAGGATGGCGTTTAATGTTACGCTCCCGGATCGAGAAAAAGGGAGCAGAGAAGAAGAAGCCTCTTCGTCCTCAACCTAGCGAAGAGAATGATGAAAGTAAAGGACGTCCCTAAAGTCTCCACAACTCTCAACATACTTCTAAAGAAAGATCCACTCGGAAGTCAGTAGTTTGCTGCCTTCGATCGGAGACGATTCGAACGGACTTTTGCAATCCTGTAACGAACCTCTAGAGGATCGTTCCATTCTAACGTCTGTTGATTATAATAGGCCTCTTTTCTCGTAAAACCCGAACCGGACCGGAACGAGAAGATACTTCCTAAGATAGAGAGAGCTGTGGAAGATCAGAGTTTGATATGGACCATGGTTCCAAAAACTCGTTTCGAGGACTGGAGGGACGACTGAATTGCTTCCACTTCTTTCAGATTATGATCCAGGACATCTGAAACCCTCTCCAGATGTCCGGCACCTTCTTTCTATCACATCAAGAGATACTTACGCACCGAGAGATGTTCAGAATCATTCCTAGATCTTTAATAAAATTTCAGTTTCCCGGTAGGAAAAAACTGTAGAGGTCTGAATTGCAGTCTATTTCAGGGAAACAAACTTCTTTAGGAAGGAAATGGTCCCCAGCAAGCTCATCCATTCCCTCACACAGTATGTTTACTTCCCTAATAAGGCTGCGCTTTGCCTAAGCAAGAGAGCATATAATAGTGCAATGTTGTGGTAGACTCGTAGTCCTATACCATGCGGTAACGAGCACCGAAAGGAGTAAGATATCTCTGTAGAACATATTAATGGCCAAACGAATCCAATGTTTATTCATTCATGTAAGAAATCCCCTCAATCTTAGGCTAAAGTCCGTGATTGTAGGGCAGAGATACAGTTCGTCAGTCAAAATCCCGCAGGAGAGAGAGAGACGTAACTGCCAGCACAGAGATACGGTTAGTCAGTCAATCCCGCAGGAGGGAGAGACTTAAACCTACAGCGCATGACAGCGACGAGTTGGTACTGGCTCGTTTGGACTGGAGGAGAGGAGTCAGAGGACAGTGACAGCAGCAGCTTACGATCGTCCGTCATCGTCGTCTCTTAACTTTATTTATGGCCTGGTTGCCAGCTACCCTATTCTATGAAGAAAAGGTCCGTTATTTTTAGCATAAAGAGACTCTCAAGCTGGTATCTATTTAAGCGAAACAGAAAACGCTAAATATAATAGATGCGTTTGTGTCGTCAGAACACTACCATACAACGGTAAAAAGATAAAGTCGGAAACTCCTGGAAGGCTGCAGGGAGTAACGATTAAATGTCCTTAAAATGGACCATAGACCTCTCGGTGCCATCCGACAAGAGGTAACTACAGCGAGCGTATACTGTAACTTGAAACCAACCGAGCAAATAAAATAACGCAAGGCAAAATATGAAATATATCATCATAATAAAGTTTGTTCATACTTACCTGGCAGACATATGTATAGCTGAATTCGGAAATACAGCTACATACATATCTGACAGGCAAGTTTCATGAACAAAACTTAGGATAATCGAAGCAATCAGCTCAAGCTTCTTATGTTATTGACATAAGGTTCGTTATTGACGTAGTCTACAAGTCTATTTCTTGTACGAGTCTGCGAATGACGAATGAGAGCTCTTCCGAATCTTGCAATAAGAGCTTATTCGCTTACGCAATATCAAGTTAATGAGATGTTTGTCAATGAGAAACTAACCCATTTACGGGACAAAGAGATATTTTGTCAATGAGGGGATACCCACTTACTTGACAAAACGATAGTATATTGTTAATGGGGAAAGTCACTGAATGACAAAACGTAATCCAGGAAGTCGAGCATTTTATTTTCCGATTCCGTCCCGTCTCAAACGAGGAAGGGGCAAGAATCCTGTTAAGAGACTGGGCTTACGTCAGGTAGAACGACGATGTTCAATTCGGCAGCGTAGTCCCGACTAGGAACTAACAAAAATCTATCATCTGAAAAGCCCTTTCAGATGGGCTAAAGCTGGCAAAATTATCCTGGGAAGAGGAAGAACGAAATCTCCAACCAGCTTCCTCTCCCGTATCACAACTAATGCCTGCTAAAGCTTAAATTTATTGGCAGTATGGCAAAGGCAGTCCGTCCTTGCGCTTTGCCTGTTTTCCGAAGCGTACTTTTGATGAGTGCCTTTGCAAGAATCCTACTGAACGTTGCGAGAGTCCTGACGTGCAGGACATCGAGCCTTTATAACCCAGTAACTGCCTTATCGCAGTCTTGACTGCGGTAGTGGCAACTTAAAATTTATTGGCAGAATGGCAAAGCTTGCGGTGTAGAGCAAACGAGAACTTCCCTTGAGCTTTCCTTAACTCCATCCACCTATGCGAAAAGCAATATTAATTGACAGAGACCTCTTGAATTCACGAAACCCGATGTCTTGCTGGTTTCGAAGAAGAAGTTGTCTGTTTCACTTTAAGCTTACTCCGAAGCACTGCCTACTTCACATTCTTTGCAGGTGAGGTAGAAGGTATTCATCGAAGGTAGAGGTAAAAATTCTTTAAGCCCAAATCTGAAACAAGAGGCTTGAAGAGTTCAACATTAAACGTTCAGCCAGGCGACACACCTGGCGGTGCGCTGGTGCACGAGCTCGGCGTCCACTGGAGCGCGCTCGTCGTCCATTAGAGCGCGCTCGGCGTCCACTGGCACGCACGCTCGGCGTCCACTGGCACGCACGCTCGGCGTCCACTGGCAGCACGCTCGGCGTCCACTGGCGCGCTCGGCGTGCACCCGCGCGCCCCTGGCTTGGGCGTCCGCTCTCAAAAGCTTACTGCTACTATGACTTCTTTTACGTATTTCTCGGTGGAAAGACGGACACGAGTTCAGGCGACGTTCGCCTTCTTACTTCTCACTGAAACGCATAACGAGAGAGAGAGAGAGAGAGGACGTGAAGCGTCCTCTTCTATAAAGCTTCTATTTAGAGGGCGCGAGTCCATCCGAAAGCTCCAACCCCTGCGCGGGGAGGACGCTTCGGAGACGAGAAGCAATCCTTCAGGATTCGGTGCACGTGCACGCACTTAGGCAGCCTGGGGATTTTCATCAGAAACTGCCGAAGGCACGCCAGATCGGTTGGGGGTTCCTCGTAACCCTCCTTCGGCTTTCGACATGCTCTCTCCCTCGTTCTGGGAGTCAAGCAGAGGTCCCGGTCCTAGAGAAACGAAACGAGGGCCGATCTGACGCACCCTCCACTACACAAGGGGTATCACTGCACTTCTGCACTTCACTTTTACTCTCTAAAGCAAGCACTTTCGATTCTAAGTTACGAATCGAAGGAGTATCAGAGAAAGGGCAATTTTCTCTACAGACACTGCTTAGGGCCCGAAGGCAAACACTGCATGGTTAGGAGTAACAATTACAGAAGTAGCACTTCACAGCAATGAAGAGAGCGAGCACCTCTCGTAGACATATACATAGCCCGTAGGCCAATACTACAGGGTTATGCAAAATAAAGTCTACAGGGAAGGTTAGCAGGTTTCACTACCCTGACTTTTGTTACTGATTAATTGCGTACATACGAATCATACGTCTTCCTTACGGAATTAGACATGTTTTAAACTGATTAAATTGCGTACATACGAATCATACGTCTTCCTTACGGAATAGACAAAGTCTCACACTCCTTACATGACAAATCTCAAAAAACAAAGAAGCAAGACCCATACCCCCCTCGTACATACAAGTGCGAATCTACCGAAAGCGTTTGTTTCGGTAGCCACACCCTATCTTTGCAGACAACCCCGTCTGAAACTAGCCTAACTAGATCATATTTTATGCAAAAAATGAAAATCAAATCAAATTCAATCATTTAAGATAGCGTATGCCCTAGCCGCAATCCAAGTGAAGTAAATCAAAAGAGACAATTAGGATACTTAGCGGCAATGAAGTTTCCAAAATCCTAAGACGGATGGGTACTGAAAACGGTGTTTTTCAGCACCGGCGACAGAAAAATTATGAATAGAAAATGGGAATGATTTCCTGATATCCCGCCTCCCAGCGGCGGAATGGGTACTCCACCTGACTCCCACTGCGTGTGTCGTAAGTGTTTAAATTTCTGTCGATTCGGAAAAATACAGCTATATATATATCTGACCGGGTAAGTTTCATGAAACAAATTCTTGTTTTCAAGAAGAGATAATTATATAGAGCAATGTTTGAGGAATTTTTGACATCAGCAGTCAAATAACCATGAACATGGTAATGTTCAAGTTTAGTGTCATCACAACATATGTCTATCAATAGAACAAAAGTAGAGGGAAGTCACTGGATAACAGTTCTCAATGGTAACCAGCCAGCCAATCAGGTCTTAGCTGTATTCTGTCAGAAAAAAAAGTTTTGCTCATCTGAAGTTGACGATGATGTGTGTGTGTTTTGAATACATTATGTGGTTTTTAATGGTGTATGTATTTTGCTGATTACATGAAGAATAGAATGAATGCCTTCTCATTACTTTAAGTGCAAAATTGTTGGTTCTGAGATTCATCCCCAACTAAAGCATTTTTTTCTTCAGAAGGTATTTACTAATGCTGCATTGACATAACTTCAAAACAAATTAATCTCTTTAATAACTCGAGAAATGTCAATCCATTTCTGTTCACCTGCTGGTCACAAATCTTTAAAAACATAATGATCTCACATACACACACAGTGTGCATATGTACTAATATATATTGGTTAGAGAGATTCAAATTAGCAGTATGTTTTCCTGAACTGAAGAAGTCAAACTTGGTGGAGGAATCTACCCAGAAATGACTGACACCTGAAAACCTTCACCAATTCAGCAATCAATAATGCCTAACCACCATATTCTTCAGTAACTATTTTAGGAGACTGTGAAAAGCTTCCTATGCCAGATTAAATTAGAAGACCACAGCAGGTCTATCTAAATACTCCATAAACCAAACTCCTGCAAGAACTTCCATAAAGAATAAGCCTTGTGGCTTCCTAAAAAGCCAATACTATTAGTTTACAAGTCCCTAAATAACACAGCTGCTGATGAACACTTCATCAGAGGGTGCTTTGTCCTCAGTAAATTCCACACAACTTTTTAGGTAGAAGTATATAACAGAATATTACCTTGGAAAAAATGACTTAATTAGTCAAATCATTACTAGAAACATAACAGCCCACACAGACAGTTGTATCTTGGTAAAGACATTAAGTTTTATTCCGTAGGAAAACACATGAAAGCACAGCAACAAATATAATTATAGAAAACTCATAAGAAAATATTCATCCAAAATCCAAGTTCTCAAACTGGCCGTCAAAACAGCAAACTGTAGCACATCTGTTCTCTAATACAGCCGAATAAAAAGTGAGTGCAATGGACGGTGATTGAGTGATATGTACAACTCACCCCCCCTCCTCACCTGTTAGCAAGCCAGTTAACAACCTTCTTACCATGTTTGGACTAGTTTCCAGCTCACAGTGAAAGATACTCCTTTATACAAGGCATTGGTCTGTATTCCTGTACAAGCAAATAAAAACTTTTACATCATAAATGGCACTTAAACAAATAAAACTCAAAATAAAAATACCTAAAGATATCAGATTTTAATAGCATTACAATACAAACTCACTTTGGAAGCTGGTTTCCGTTGTCCTATTGTAGATTTGCGAGGTTGACTTGCCAATTTTTGAGCTTCATTAGCTGACATATTAAGCGCAGCCTCAACATTTGGAGCTTGTCCTTCATCAGCACCATTGCTTAAACTGGCATTCTGGAAAGAAACACATTAAAAATTTAAATAAATTTACAAAAGCAAAATACTAATTATGATGTTATGAGTGATTATGAGAGCCATAAGGGCAAAATCCAAATAAGGGGAAGTAAAAAAAATCACTGGTGTTCAAGGACAACTCCATACCTTTCCTCACTTTACCTTGTCAATACAGCATAACCATAATCACTAACTATGCTTATAAACAACCCTCACACTTTAAACTGAAAACTTGATGCAAGAAGCAACTATCTACCTATTTTCCCCAAATCTGTACCAGAATAAACCCTACAAATAAGTAAACCCCTTTTTTTCTCTTGAATGTGACATGCAATATGCTAACCTACACAATGATTTTCATCTGCCCCAAATCTGTAAAATTTGTGAGGAGGTTTAAAAACCCACTCCTCCTCCACCTGCTCGATTGTGTTATCGAGACCAGCATTATCGACTTCCTGTGCCTCCTTGATGTCTAGAGGGTCCTGGACCTCAAGAGGCTCATAACAGACATTACGAGTCCTCACTGAATGAACCTGGCACATCAACATCAACAAAGGGCATTTCCAGCAACTGAAGTTGCAGTTTCCTACTAGAAAGCATCCAAAACTTCACCAAGAGTTTTCATATTTTAAAATCCCAGTTGAACTTCAATCAAAACCTCCAACCTTTGGATGTGCTAAAGTCCACAACCTTATACAAACCTGAAAACTTGGTAGTGTAGGCCTTCAACTCAGCACCACTCACATTCACTCCAGCAGCCCTCTGCTGACAAAACCAATCAAGGTTGACTCCCCAATGTCCTCATAATGGCCATTTGCCATGATCTTGAGAGCTTGACTCCTGTCTATCTTACACCAAAGACTGTTGCATACTTCTTCAGCTTGTCCTGAAAAACCTTGATATCAAGCAAGGTTGACTGAGCAATGCCATACTCCTCCATGATGTGTGACCTAACCAACCATGTACTATGCTCCCAATAATTTAGTTTCTGTTGAAGGATCAATACCTTCTTTGCTTTCTGTGGACGAGGTGGAGCCATACAAACAGTGCACAGCACCCGAAACAAACACAAGCAGGACCTGCAATACTGCAGGAACTGCAATGAAAGCTATGTGGTCAGGAAATATCATCACAAACAATTCATACAAGCAAAAATCAAGCATCACTGAATGTACAAAAGAGGGGAAATGGTGCTTGTTATCTAAGGTACTAATACTTTTTAGTGCGAGATGAAAGAAATTCGCGCTTGCGCGCCTGGGTAACAATTGTAAACAAAATAACGCCTTGATCCGTGAGCTCCCAGCATCCCCCAAGGCGCGTGATTCAAAAGTTTTCGCCTTGTAGGCCTATAACTATTTTTCCGTGAATTTTTAAAAAAGATTTTTTTCGTCGATGTACCATACGTCGGTTCGGCACCCGACAGACAATTTTCGTCGACGTTTAATACGTCCAATTGGCATTAAAGGGTTAACTGTTGATTCAAATCACCATCTTGGACCATATTAAGGTCACAGTAGCAATAAAGTGATACGTGGTAGGCAAAAATTGCAGTGGGAGCGTTGACCAAAAAATATATAAAACCTCTTATTATACCTCCAAACAAGTGGCTGCGAGCTCTCTTCTTGTCGAGTGTCCAAGCTCCACCCCTCTCTCTACATGTTGTAAGCAGCCTAATGCACTGACGAAATTTTTCCCCAACTTCTCCATTCCTTCAAAATTCGACAAGATATTACGCAGCTTGATGATAAGCGGCCTAATATCTTGTCGAGTATTGTATAATCATATATAGAGTATATTACATATTTTCCTCATTTTGCAACTCAGTAAAGTAAAAAAAAACAGCTGAATGATCACAAATGCATCTTTCTCTCTCACGCATTTCTCTCTTCGTTTGTCCTGCTGCCTGCCAGTATTTTACAGAAACCTCCAGCTGCATTTCTTGACTCTACCTTGATGGCATTGGAGTGAATTTTCCTTCCTTCTTTGGCACTTTTTAATTAAAGAAGAGGAAACCAGCTGCCAAAACACGGAAACATAACAGGTGTAGTTGGTAGTCACTTTTGTCTTTTAATTTTTTCCCATCTCTGTGCCCCAATGTTCAATAAAGCTAACCTAATTAAAGTGCTGTGGTCCCCTTGAATGTTATTTATTAATGCTCATTGCTTGAATGACCTCCCAGTATCAGCAGTTGCAAGAAATGGCTGAAGTACTTCAGTCCTTCCTTGCCCATTGAGGGAATTCTGAGAATGCAAGATTTATATTAACCCCTTCGGTACCGCATGAAGCATAATTGGTGAGATGCTGTATCCCGCTTTTTCCCAACTTAGCCCTGAAAGAAAAAGTTATACTAACATCCACTCTGCTTTATATATAGATGGAAATGAATATGAATTCATATATACACACATGTATATGTATACACACATATTATACATATATATAACATTTATTTTTACTTCTCGCCATATCAACCCATGAATTTTCACTTTTTCTGATAAATTTTCTTGAAAAAATAATACAGCTCTCTCATTAGCCCATGAACAAAGTTTTTATCACATTATCATAAAAAAATAAAATTATATGCACCCCCAAGCGTAAGGAAAAGTGCATCCCCAAGGGCTCGATTTATCCCTGAAAAAACATCACAAAAGTCTGGCAACAATGTTGGACGATGATCCTCGAATATGTTGGTAACATATTCGACTTGTCATTCTTCCACATCATTATCACTTATTTCACTTATTTCATCACTTGAGAGCTTGTTACCACTCTCATGCTCTTCCTTGGAAGGAACATATTCCTCAGAAGAGATATCAATGTTCTCACGCAAGAGGAAACAAAGAAAATTGTGAAAAAACGTACATGAACTCAACCATGACTGTGCATCAACTGATGAGGAGGGTGTGATGTTATAGCCAAGAATGTCCATAATTGGCTGAAAAAAAAAAGTAAGAGCAGTTTAGTGTGTTGGTACAGCCTACCCACACCTGCAAAAACCAATGAGACATAACCCAACACTACGAGCTTTCCTATTGCGCTATGGAGTTATGAAGACGTATATATGTCACAAGGAGCGTCACTGCACCCTCCATGATGTCGTAGATAAGTCACGGTCCCAAAGGGGTCAAGCAAGTCGGAAGACTTTGGTGGCATCATCGCATTTGATCAGCCCTTTGTGTGTCGCACGTGTTTATAGAGAAGTACCTTGTTTCAGGTAGCCTATCACCTTCATCGCTGCTGTGAGAGGTGGCTCTTCTTTATCCTATGCTCTGGGCATACACCCATATTGCTACAAGAAACTGATTTTTCAGTAATAAGTTGGACCTTGAGAGTCCCAGTATGTCGAGTAATTACCCTGTAAATACATCCCCTATAAAATTGATCCTTAGAGTTTTCCTTACATTTTTCCCTTGAAATCTAATATTAGCCCTAAGCCGTAAATTCTGTTCGTAAACTAGACCTCATAAGGCCTTCCTTTAGATTAAGTCAGATGCACTTCAACCATTGCTCAAGCCAGAGGAGTCTAGATTATGAAAGTGGCGACCATGCGAAGAATCTCTGTCAATAATTAGCAACTGCTAGAGTAGATTTCACAAGAATAACGGACCTGAAATTCCAGCGCAATTAAGCCCATATCAGCAAAGGAAAGATAGAAACCTCTCACAACAGGTAAAGTGTTGTTATTCAAGTTTTAGGTATTTATTGTTAAGGGTAAAAACTAATTTTGACTGCCATCATTTCAGTTAGATGTAGGAAAAGCTTATGATTGTGTGCATGCTAAAATTTTAGCTACGATAGAGAAGTTTTAATCCCTAACCTTATCTTTTTTTCTGTGCTTTGCATGAAAACACGAGGTAGCTGTGGTAATATAATGTGTGAATGTGAATGAATGTTTTTGTTGTTGTTAGGTTGATTAGGTTAGGCTAGGCAATTTTTAAACTAGTTTTTAGAATCCAGTTTTTTATTTATTATTTTTGTGTTATTTTTGTGGGTGAGGGATTGTTGATTAATATTGGTCTTTTCTTTTTTTAATTGCAGTACTTGTATTGAATGGGAATGAGTGAGAGCTGAGGCTCCCCTCCACCTATGCTCCACAGTGGAAGATGAGAGACAGTTTTGCCAGTTGGTTGTGGTCCCTTTTCTATCCGAGCCCAGCAGCGAAGTGGAAGTGTGCTGGCTAAGTCGATGGCCTACAGAGTTCGTGGCTGCTGAATTGGGGAACAATGATTCAGAAATTGTAAAAGGACAAACAGAAGCTCTCTGCAGACAGAGATTCTGACAAGAGGAAACTTGAAAGTTTATGCAGTATCACTGCAGTATTAGGATTAAGGAATTAAGTTTAGGGTTCTTAGGTGGTTGGGTAAAGTTAAGTTAGGCATTAGAGGATAAGATTTGATTATAAGTTGTGAACTGTAATTTTAAGGAATAAATTAGGTTAAAGAAGATCTTAGTTTAATTCACTGATCCTTCAAATCTGTACCCATTAGCATCCTGCTCCAATTGTATAACTTGAAAAGCCCCCACATAGCTAGGAAGTGTTAAAATTACCAGGAAACAGAGCCTGGTTTCCTTTGCACAAAAGAAATTGCCAAATTCTTGTGTTGAAAGAGATTGCATTAGTCAGGTGACAGACCAGTATAAGTTAGGTTTTATTTTAGCGCACAAACACAATCTTGCGTCGTCTAACCTTAGGACAGCATAGCGAAAAAAATGTGTAGAACATTTTTTTTTCCTTTTCTCTTTTTAAGAAGTGTTGCTTTAAAAAAGCTAGATAGACTTTGCCTTGACTGTATTAACAAAATAAGCAATAGCATTTTATACCCGTGGGTAGCGGAACGACAAGTAAAGACAAGCTATTTTGTTTTAGCTCGCAGTCAGTGATCCTCCTCTCCGCCTCATGTGAGTGGGCTGGCTAGTCATACGACAAAAGGAAGAATTTGTTTGTGAGTGATCATGATTTCTTTCCCACGTAGAAGGGTCAGGTAAATAGGAAAAGGGTGAAATTGCATAAGCAGTGGAGAGAGGAGCATCTTGTGGTTCATACTGCTTATCACATTCATTTTTTTTTTTTTGTAAGAGTCCATTAGGACATCCCAATCATTATTTGTATTACCCTAACGCAAGGCCAAAAGATTCTGATTGGTGGACCACTGAGCAAATTCATCCACATCAGCAAAGAGGTATACGTTCCATATAAAGTCCATGCATATTATTTCTACGTCTTGAGACGGACATTTCTGTAGTTCTTGTATATGCCTATCTTGTCCCGATGAGGGATTGCTTTTATTTTGCCATCGTGACCAATACTCTTGTATTTGCAAATTCCATTACAGTCCGACAGAATGCCGATATTTTACCAGTCCATGCAACCAGTATTTCTTATGCCCTCTTGACAAATAAATTTGCTGTTATTTGCATATGCCCATCTCATTACAGTCTGTTGATTGCTTTTATTTTTCAGTCTGTTGACTGCTTTTGTACTTGATAGTCTGTGCGACCTATATTTCTTTCGCCCTCGAAGGAAATAAATCCACGGCATCTTATATGTGCATCGTATTACAGTCTTTGAGTGGCTTTTATTTTGTTCAGACTGTTTGACTTCTGTTGTATTTTAATAATCTGTACAGCCAAAATTTCTTACACCCTCATGACAAAACACATTTGCCATATTCATATATTATGCACATCTCATTACAGTCTATTGACTGGCTTATATTTTTTCAGCCTGTTTGACTGCTTTTGTATTTTGATAGTCCGTGCGGCCAATATTTTTCACACCCTCGCAACAAATATTTAAAGTCTGTTGACTACCATTCTGTGGATATCATTCGCAGAGAATTTGTAATACCTCTCATAGGATCTTATGTCCTAGAGGCATTTCATTCTCCGTCGTGGAATCTAATTGGTGTTATTTCGTCCTTTAAGGATACTATTCCCAGGCAGTGCCTGGCTATTCCAGTGCCTAGAGCTCACATGTTCTACAGCTTTGTGCCTACCATCTCTAGAACAATCATCCCCATTCCTAGTCGCTGCACGGACTGCATGCCCAGGCCTTAGTGCATGCGTTTACCCTTAAGAATTCCCATTCGTGCACTCACGCCGCCATTCCAACAGGTTGGCGAACCGCATTGCGTAATAGGAAATTAAAGCTTTTACTAAAATGGGGAAAGCTGTGGGACTAAGGAGTCAAGAATTAGCTACCTGGGTAGCCAAGGAGAGAAAAAAGCATGGGTAGAGAAGGAGAAATGGAATTCCAAAAAAGAGAAGCTGCAAGAGTGGAAAGGAAAAAGGAAACCTTACCTTACCCTTACAGACCTTACATCTTGTTCGGGTTCCCCCAGGTCCCATAGTGTGAGGCACCTCTAATGTCTACCAGAGAGTTGCTAGTACATCTTCCGGTATATTTTGCATCTTCCAATCTTGGATGGTCTGGGATGCAGCTTAGATATTTGTCGAACTTATTCTTAAACACATCTACGCTCACTCCTGATATATTCCTCAGATGAGCTGGCAACGCATTGAATAGACGCTGCATTATCGATGCTAGTGCGTAGTTGATTAATGTCCTGTGTGCTTTCCTTATTATTCCTGGTTTAGCTTTGGGCACTATTAATCTACCTCTGCTTGCTCTTTCTGATATTTTTAGCTCCATGATGTTTTCGGCTATTCCTTCTATCTGTTTCCATGCCTGAATTATCATGTAGCATTCTCTTCTCCTTTCTAGACTATATAATTTTTAAAATTGTAGTCTTTCCCAGTAGTCAAGATCCTTAACTTCTTCTATTCTAGCTGTAAAGGACCTTTGTACACTCTCTTGTTTTGAAGTGCCATAACAACATTCCCATTTTTGCTTTACATTTTGCCAGTAGAATTGCTATTTGATCATTGCATAACATGTTCCTATTCAACATCACACCAAGGTTTTAACTGCTTCCTTATTTGTGATTCTCATTATTAGGTTCCCTATATGCATAAAACTTTCCTTCTCTATCTCCATAATTTACTCATTCAAAGGAAAGCGGGGAGAAGGAGAAAGAAAGAGCCGAAAGGGAGAAGGAAAGAGTGGAAAGGGAGAAGGAAAGAGCAGAAAAAAGAGAAAGAAAGAGAACTCCAAGAGAGAAGGGAAGCAGCAGAAAGGGCTCACCAACTGGCTATGGCCAATGCAGGCATGCAACCCTCTACATCCCGGTCATCACACTCCACCCTTAGTAGCATGGGCACCCTCAATCAGCCATGGAACAAGTCCGAGCCAGAGGCCTGGTTCAAAATGTAGAAAGGCTCCTGTATAACTTCCAATCTCCTCTCGCTGAAGCAGCCCTCATCTTGGGAAAACCCCTCGAAGGCAAGGGGGCCATCGCCTTACAAGCCCTTCCTGTTCACAAGCAAGATCTCATTTGCGTAAGAGAGGCCATCATCAAAGCCTTTGAAATAACCCCCGACAGGTTGAGACAAAAACGGAGGAGCATGCCGAAGGAGTCTGGGCAGACGTGGTCAGAATGGGTGGTGATGAGGATGCCTGCTCTCTAGAGATGGACAAGGGCCTCCAACGGTCTCTGCGGAAGAGATCCTCAAACTTTTCCCAGAGGATTTCCTGTCACATGCCCCTGCTGAGCTTGCTACTTGACTTTCTTGGTGGATAAAAATCCAAAGAAAATTCTAGAGTGCTTTAAGTGGGGGGATGTCTGGGATACCCACCACCTACTAAAGAGTTCATTAGACAATAAATCTGCCTTGTTGCTCCCCTCTTTGTCAACTCTCAGACACCTCTGTGCCAAACAATCCGATGGGTAAGCCCATGTGCGGGCGTTGTAACAAACCTGGGCACTCTTCAGAACAGTGTGTTGACCCCTGCTCCCCCTCAGACTGGATCATCAAAATAATAAGAATAACAGCCATTGGAAGGTGCATGGGCAACCTCTTCCTGGGTCCATTGCCAAAAAAAGGCTGCCGCTCCCGCCAGCTCAGGGCCCTATATTTGTTGCACCACCCCGAGGTCATTACCCTGCCCACCAGGCCCGCGTATTCGATGACTCTGG
This sequence comes from Macrobrachium nipponense, assembly GCF_015104395.2. Classification (NCBI taxonomy): domain Eukaryota; kingdom Metazoa; phylum Arthropoda; class Malacostraca; order Decapoda; family Palaemonidae; genus Macrobrachium; species Macrobrachium nipponense. Next base: position 29,319,323 of record NC_087211.1, read on the forward strand.
TGTGCAGATATCCATAATTCTAAAGGATAAAGTTCCACATGGAGCATGGATTGAGAGGCGAAAATTGATCATGATTGAGAACTTCAACCACATTAAAATGTTCCTGCCTACTGTCTGGTTGAGGATCACGCAACCTCACCGGGCATGTCTAGTGCCAAAAATTGCCAAAAATCACAGCGAAAATCTGTGATTTTCGGAGGAAGCCCCAAATTGCGCAGATTTCCGGTTATTGCACCGATAAGAGTATTAGCCCCAATACAAACCTAACAGAGTACCATTATCCGGTTATCAGCACCAAAATCTGGTATTCGGTGCTGATGAGAGCAGAAAATCTGATTTCCGGTTATCAGCGTTTTTCACTTACTATCGAGCCGTCAAAACGGACCCTTCCCGACTGCCTTATTGTGCTCGTGACTAAATCATTAAGAAAACCTACAGAAGATATCTTAAATTTTTTATGTGACTTATAAGTTTTCACAATTTTATGTGAAACATTGATAAGAAAAATTTATATTTTTATTTTTGTACATAAATATTGTATGATCCTAAAATCACGAAAAAGCTGTCAATGTAAACATTTCTCTCTCACAGCACTTTAATATTTGCTTTGATGAATAAGCTCTCTCTCTCTCTCTCTCTCTCTCTCTCTCTCTCTCTCTCTCTCTCTCTCTCTCTCTCTCTCTCTCTCTCTCTCTCTCTCGTGAGAGATAAGACAGAAAACGTACAGTAATTAGTGAATAAATAATGTTGCCCTATAAGAGAAAAAAGCGAATGTGATACTTTTAGAAATACAACCCAAGGGAAATATGTTATTGTTATAATACAATTAAGTTTGTTCATACTTACCTGGCAGATATATATATAGCTGTATTTTCTGAAGTCCGACAGAATTTCAAAACTCGCGGCACACGCAGTGGGCGGCCAGGTGGTAGTACCCATTCCCGCCGCTGGGAGGCGGATATCAGAAACCATTCCCATTTTCTATTCATATTTTATTAATGCCACTGTCTCCTGAGGGGAGGAGGGTGGGCACTCTAATTATATATACGTATCTGCCAGGTAAGTATGAACAAACTTAATTGTATTATAACAATAACATTTTGTTCATGCAACTTACCTGACAGATATATATATAGCTGAATCCCACCTTCGGATGGTGGGAAGAGACAGAATAGGATTTGTAGGAAACTTAAATTAAGTAGATGTACACCTTGGTTCCTCACCTGTTAGCAAAGTAGACTCTGTGATTAGTCACTTAAGCCTGCTTCTGCTTAATCAGAGTTGCCAGCCAGGTGGAGACCTGTAGTGCTGGTGCGCTCTGGATGCTCTGTCAACGGGGACGTGACCTCAACGTGACAAGACCATCGAGCCATACATATGAGGGCTACGAAGCAACTGACCACCACCTGACCAACTAGCCAAAGACCCCCTGAACACTAAACTAAGAGATGGGAGATCTTCACACAAGACTCACCACAAACCAAAAACACAACAATTAAAAACTAACATAAACCTAACTAAGGGATAGGGAAAGAGCTACCTCCAGCCCCCAAGACTGTCTGCAGAAACGTATGGCCCAAGAGAATTACAGTCGTCATAAATCGTTCTCACATCCCTTAGGTAATGTGAGGCGAAGACAGAATTGCTCCTCCAAAAGGTGCCATCAAGAATGTCCTTGATTGACATGTTCTTTTGGAAGGCAAGAGAGGTAGCGACAGCTCTAACTTCGTGAGCTTTCACTCGTAAGAGGCTCAAATCAGTCTTCTGGCAAGATGAATGAGCCTCTTTAATGACGTCCCTCAGAAAGAAAGCCACAGCATTCTTAGATAAAGGTAATTCCGGTCTCTTCACAGAGCACCAGAGATTACCTGAGGGACCTCTTACCTCTTTCGTTCTATGAACATAGAACTCAATTGAGAGCCCTGACAGGGCACACGGCTCTCTCTGGTTCTTGGCCCACCAGACTTGACATACCCTTGATCTCGAAGCTTTTCGGCCAAGGGTTAGAAGGATTTTCATTCTTTGCCAAGAAAGATGGGCTCAAAGAGCAGACAGCGTTGTCTCCTTTGAATCCCTCTAGATGACTAAAAGCTTGGATTTCACTAACTTTTCGCCGTCGCCAGAGAAGTTAGGAAAAGAGCTTTCCTTGTCAAGTTCCGAAGAGACGCTACTTGAAGAGGTTCAAAAGGACTTGACATTAAGAACCTAAGAACTACGTCAAGGTTCCATGAAGGCGGTCTCGCTTGAGGAATCTTCGAGGTCTCAAAAGATTTCAAGAGATCATGAATATCCTTGTTGTCAGAAAGGTCCAGGCCTCTGTGCCTAAAAACCGCTGACAACATGCTCTTATATCCCTTAATGGTAGGGACTGCTAATTTCTGCACATTCCTAAAAAAAAAAAGAGCAGAAAATCGGCTATCTGGTTCACAGAGGTCGTGGAAGAGGAAACTCCCTCCTTTTTACACCATGCCCCGAAGGAAGCCCACTTCGATTGGTATACAGCTCTTGTAGATGCTCGTCTTGCATTTGCGATTGCTCTCGCAGCTGCTTTCGAAAAACCTCTCGCTCTGGCCAACTTTTCGATAGTCTGAACGCAGTCAGACCCAGAGCGGAGAGGTTTTGGTGATACCTTTCGAAGTGAGGCTGTTTGAGTAGATCTTTCCTCCAGGGCAACGTCCTTGGGAAGTCTACAAGAAAAGACATGACCTCTGTGAACCATTCTCTCGCTGGCCACATCGGGGCGATCAGGGTCAATCTCGTCCCTTCTGAAGCCGCAAACTTCCTCATGACTTCCCCCATGATCTTGAATGGCGGGAAGGCATACAGGTCTAGGCCCGTCCAACTCCATAGCAATGCGTCCACAGCGATTGCTTCTGGATCTAGGACCGGGGAGCAATACAGAGGAAGCCTCTTCGTCCTCGACGTCGTGAATAAGTCGACCAGAGGACGTCCCCACAACTTCCAAAGGTCTCGACACACGTCTTTGTGTAAGGTCCATTCCGTCGGTAGGATTTGGTCCTGACGACTGAGAAGGTCCGCCCTGACGTTTTGCACTCCTGCAATGAACCTTGTCAGGATCGTAACCTTCTTCCTCTTTGCCCACAGCAGAATCTCCTTCGCTAGGTGAAACAAAATCCTGGAGTGTGTTCCTCCCTGATTCTTCAAATACGCGAGGGCTGTGGTATTGTCCGAGTTGACTTGAACGATTTTGTTCGTCAATCTTCCTTCGAAGAACTGCAGAGACAGAAATATCGCTGCCAGTTCTTTGACATTGATGTGCTAGGCTGCCTGTTCCCCTCTCCAGGAGCCTGACACTTCCTCCCCTCCTAGTGTTGCTCCCCAGCCCGCAATGGAAGCGTCTGAGAACAACACTAGGTCGGGGCTCAGAAGACTTACGGACAAGCCCTCTTGTAGCTTCTGCGGATCGAACCACCACCTCAGATGGCTCTTTGTTGACTCTGAGATCCTCAAGATCGCATTGAGATCGTCCTTGGCCTTCCATTTGTCCGCAAGGAAAAACTGGAGAGGCCTGAGGCGCAGTCTTCCCAAGGAAACAAATCTTTCCAGCGAGGAAATGGTGCCCAGCAGACTCATCCATTCCCTCGCCGAGCAAGTTTCTTTCCCCAAGAAGGCTGAGATTTTCTCTAATCCTAGCCGCTGACGTTCCTGGGATGGAAACGCTCGAAAAGCCACTGAATCCATCTGAATCCCCAGATACACGATGGACTGTGTCGGGGTCAGATGCGACTTTTCGAGGTTGACAAGAAGTCCCAGGGACTTCGCTAAGGCTAACGTTAACTGCAGGTCCTTCAGACACTTTTCTCTCGACGACGCTCTGATAAGCCAGTCGTCGAGGTAAAGGGAAACTCTTATCCCTGAAGAGTGTAGCCACCTCGCCACATTCTTCATGACGACGGTGAACACCATCGGAGCCGTGGTCAGGCCGAAACAAAGGGCTCTGAACTGCCACACTTTGTTGCCTAAGACGAATCTTAGGTACTTTCTTGAAAGAGGGTGAATCGGGATGTGAAAGTACGCGTCCTGCAGGTCTAAGGACACCATCCAGTCGCCCGGTCTCAAGGCTCCCAGAACAGACTGAGGCGTCTCCATCGTGAATTTGGTCTTTTCCTCAAAAAAATTGAGCCTGCTTACATCAAGGACTGGACGCCAACCCGACGACTGCTTTGGTACTAGGAAAATCCTGTTGCAAAAACCTGGAGACCCCAGGTCCGCGACTTGTTCCACCGCTCTTTTCTCGATCATCTGTTGTAAAAGATCGAACAACACTTGTCTCTTTTCTCCCTGATATGATGGAGAAAGGTCTCTTTTCTCCCTGATATGATGGAGAAAGGTCTCTGGGAGTCATGGAAAGAGGAGGAGGATCTAAAAAGGGGATCTTGTACCCCTGCTCCACGATCTTGAGGGACCAAGGGTCCATATCTCTCTCTCTCCATGCTCCCACAAAGGACTTCAGTCTGGCTCCGACTGGTGTCTGAAGGACATGAGTTTCACTTGGATGGCTTGGGTTTGAAGGAAGCTCTTCCTCTTGCAAGCCCTCTCCCTCGAGGAGCTGCTCTCGAGGGAGGAGCCCCACGAAAGGGTTTAACCTTCTTCGGCGGTCGTACAAAAGACGAAGAAGTGGAAGGAACTGCCGGACGTCTCTAGGACTGGGCTAAGAGGTCCTGCGTTGCTTTTTCCTGCAAACTGCTTGCCATGGTCCTTAACTAAAGTCTGGGGGAAGAGATGCTCGTAAAGAGGAGGGAAAAGAGCAGCTCCGCTTTCTGAGCTGGAGTAAAAAAAACAGATCTAGCTGTTTGAAGTTACACCAAGCAAAGCTCTCTTCTTCAGGAAGGCAGTCCCAAAATGAGACAAAGCTCCTCTGAACCATCCCTGACGGCCTTCGTCCTATGTCACGCATAGCACGCTGGGACCTAGCTTCCCCCAAAACTGAGAGACTCTGGGCTTCTAGATTGCAGATCTAGAACTCCCAAGCACCAGTCCAAGAAGTTGAAGACTTCAAGAGTCCGTAGCAGCCCCTACAAATGATGGTCTGTCTCCGTAGGGGTCCAGGTCACTTTGGCAGTGGATAAGAGGGACCTCCTCTGAGAGTCCACCAAGCTGGCGAAATCCCCTTGTGCTGAAGAAGGGATTCTCACACCCACGTCTCCTTTGGTCTCATACCAAATACCTCCTTTACCGCTGAGTCTAGAGGGAGGAAGGGCGAAAGTTGACTTGCCCTGATCCTTCCTTCGTTCCATCCAGTCTTGGAGTTTCTTGAAGGCCCTCTTAGTGGAGAGCGAAGTCTTCATTTCTACAAACTCCGGGGTCTTACATGTCTTCGAAGATGAAAACTGTGAAGGAGGAGACTTGGGAGCTGCAGGCTGGAACTTATCCCCAAAGGACGAGCGCAACAGCCGCACAAGAACTTTGTAGTCTGAGATTGAAGAGGCAGCAGAAGGTTCCTCTTCAACAGAGTCAGCAGGACTACTCATTCTACCTTCTTCCCTAATCGGAAGAGGAGACCGGCCCCTCCGGAGAGGGCGTACGTCTATCGGGTCTGGACTTTATCAAGGACCCCCGTTGCTTAATAGCAGAAGCCTCATCTAGGCTGCCTTCCTTGTGGCGAACCTTACAGCTCGGAGGCACAGCGTCCTGACGGCGAAGAGCGTCCTTAACAGCGCCCGAGGCCGCCTTGATACTGAGAGAAGCGTCCTTACGCTTCTTGAACGATAAGGTAGACTTGCTGGCTGCTCTCTCCTTAAAAGGAGACACGTCACGACGAGCGTCCTTCCAAGCGTCCTGGTGCACGTAGTCTTCTTGCTCGGCGTCCTCCAAAGCGTCCTGAAAAGCGTCCTGCCGAGCGTCCTCAAAAGCGTCCTGAGCGCACTCAAAAGCGTCCTGAGCGTCCTTTCGAGAATCACGGCAAGCAGCCTGCCCATGACGTTGAGAGGGAACGAAAGTCCTGACGACCCGTTCTCTTAGCGGGCGAACGAGATCGGCGAATCGCCGAAGGAGACGCACTTGGCGAAAGAGACGAACGAGGAGAGGGAGAAGGAGACTGCTTCGTCCTCTTGACGGGCAGCCTAAGGTCCTTCCTCCGCTTAGGCTCGACTGCTGCTGGGCGAGTCTTCTGAGCCATAAGCGCTGACAACTGGTCCTGAAGGGACAAAAGAATGTTCTTCGTTGGAGAAGAACGAACAGAGGGGGCAGGACTGATCCTGCGAGAAGACGAGGGGCGAGGGGACGCCTCCTTCCTTCTCACAGGTACAGCTACCTGCTTCTCCAGAGAGCGACTGTAGTGCGTCTCAGCTTCCTCGCCGGATGAGATCCTACCTCTCTTCTGAGGCGGAAAAGCGTCATACGCATCCGGAGAAGAGCGCAACGAAACTGGCGATACAGGACGTGAAGCGTCCTCACAACGAAACGTCCTTTTCAGCGGATGAGTCTCTCTCCGAGTGCTCCACCCCTTGCGCGGCGAGGACGCTTCGGAGGACGTAAAGCAGTCCTTAAGGATACGCGCCTGTGCGCGCTCCTTGGCAGCCTGGGACTTTGCAACAAGGCCTGCCGAAGGGACGCCAGATCGGTGGGGAGCCCCCGTAACCCTCTTGCGGCTTTCGACATATCCCCTCCCTGATTCCTGGGAGTCCGATAGCGGTCTAGGCCTAGAGGCATTATGGGGCCGATCTGACGCCCCCTCCACAACACTAGGGGCACGATCACACACTTGCACAGAGCCAGTTTCCAAGGCTTTCACTTTGGTCTCCAGAGTACGAAGAGACTCCAAAATTAGAGAAAGGGCATTACCTTCTCCAGACACAGATTCAGGGCCCGAAGGCAACAACACAGGTTTAGGAGATGCAAAATCTACAGGTGTTAGAGCAGGAGAAATATTAGTACCCTTACCTTTGGTAGAACCACTCCTGGAGGAAGACCTCCTGATCCTATCGCGTTCCAATTTACACCGATAGGAATCATACACCTTCCATCCATCATCGGTCAATCCATCACATTCATTGCACCGATCATCCACCAAACAAACATGCCCCCTACAACTCATACATACTGTGTGGGGGTCTACCGATGATTTCGGTAGCCTCACCTTACAATCACTCCTCACACACACTCTGAAACTCACTGCACTTGATCCAGACATCACGTTTACAGAAAAGCCAATCCAAAGTCAAAAAACGGTCCACTATCGCGTATGCCAATCCAACAATCCAGAATCAATAACCAAAAGTCAAACAGATACTTAATTGCGAGTCAAATCCAAAAATCCTAGGCGGAGGTCTGTAAACAGTAGTTTACCGACCGGCGACAGAAAAAATATGAATAGAAAATGGGAATGGTTCCTGATATCCGCCTCCCATCGGCGGGAATGGGTACTACCACCTGGCCGCCCACTGCATGTGCCGCGAGTTTTGAAATTCTGTCGGACTTCAGAAAATACAGCTATATATATATCTGTCAGGTAAGTTGCATGAACAAATTTAAAAATCAGTGAAAGTTCCCCCACAGAGAAGTGAATGATGTGGAACACAAGTGAAGTGCAGAAAAGTGAAGCGTAAAAAAGTGGGGCAGCATTATACTGGAAGAGCTAGAGTTAGACATATCTAAACACACATGCTAAAAAAACCTGAACTAAAAGCTAACAAGCTTGAAGGCTAAGGAAGTGATAATACTTCACCAAATTCCTGGAAAGAATTAACCAAAAACTGATGAAGAGACTGCTGTATATATCAGATTTTTAGTTGGGAGCTGCTAGAAACTAATTCAACTCCTCTGCTGTTGTTCCTTTGTTCCCTGATAGTGGGGGGTGGGGCTAGTCACCTACACAAAAAAGAAGCACTACGAAAATTTTTAAATTAGGCTGCCTTGTAATTTCTTGGTAAGTTACATGTCTCACAAAATTTAATTAAACCAGCAGAAGGGCAAATATCTTATCAACTCTCCCAAAAATATACTTAATGCTCATTAAATCACTACGTAAGATTTTATTTTATCAAGATGGTTGAAACTACAAAACACTTTCAAGCCTAAATCTTACCTAAGATTATTTGGAAATTCTTAAACATAAAATATCGTATATGGTTAATAACAGATAAATAGGAAATTCACTAATAAATACCAGTCATTCTTTCATGCTAGATCTACGAAAAACAGTACAAACTATACTTTTGAAAATACAAATTCAGTGGTTACTTAATATCTAAACTCCACATGTACCTTGGCAATGATAAACTGGGGTGGGGATGGCACAGGGTCTGGGGATGCAGGAGCTGCATTATTAACATGCTCCTCAAAGAAATCCACTTCCTTCTTCTCCTCTGGAGTTGGTGGATCTACATTTCCGACATCAATGTTAACCTGAAGAAAACCACTTCAATAAGCAACAACCAAAATCAACTAATGTAGGGGGAAAGCAGAAAACATCACCACTTACCTTTGAATACCGTTATGATGGAAATTCAAGTTTGCAAGAGGAAAACAAATGCAAAACCTTTAGATGTTAGCGGTTTGCATTAAAAGACTATTTTTATCAAAGTCAACTTAACCGTATGAACAATTTAAGAACAGAAACATGCAAATAAGTAAATAAAGCCAAATGGTTAACCTACTGATTAATGTGAATAAATACCAAAAGAGCAAAGCCACTCAGTGGAATACAAACCTTATATCAGCTCCATAAAACATCAAAAAGTTTACAGCAATTTGTTTCTCCAAGATAATTTAGTACCTTTGTTTTTGCATTTTCTTCCTAAACAAGATGTTCTACTCTGCATATAATCATCAGCTACTGACAAATTTTATACTTACAACTAACAGCTAGTTATTGTAAAAAATATATACCAGATATTTCATGGGCACTCAAGTCACCGGCAATGTTACAAATGTACGATCTCCAAGAGACTCGCTTCACATAATTCATAAATAAAAAATACTTTACTGACAGGCATAAACAACACTACAGTATCATTACAATAATGATTAATAATTATTTGACAGAGCTCACAATCAACAACTGTGGTCACCCTAAATTATGCAGCATTTCAATACACCCCATAACCAACTAAAATTCCAGCCTTAACTACAAAATATTTCTTAAAACCATCAATATAAAAGATGCTCATTTCAAGTTCTATGCCTAATGGGTATCAGCCAACTCTAGAAAGGTAATTTTGGACCACACTGGCTACAAAAAATTTTATGAGCTCTCATACCTCAAGATCTAAGGTATTGTCAAATGTAAGATAAAGCTGATTTGCATAATTAAAAAAAGAAAAAGAAATGAGAAACTCTGTGCAAGTACAGAATAGGTAGGTGGCTGCTGGAAATTCAACAGCTCAAGAATTTAGCGTCTGCTTTCCCATACTTTGCAAATAGTATTCAGATTTTTTATTACTTTTTTTTTCACTTACAAGGTTTTCCTTCATATACAAAAAATGTTCAATGTGTCCTCGCAGCAGTTACAGCCAAGATACCTACGATATTAAGCATGCAATAATTGTTGTCATTTTGCTAAGCACCAGTGTATGTATTTATACCCTTTTCAGCAATTTTATTGGTGATTTTCTCTGTTTATAATTGTTGTTTCATCATAAATATGCCTAACAGGGAGTTTGGTTGTAAGAGGGGAGTTAGCTTCTCACAATATTAGAAATATGATAGAAATCATTAACTGAGGGAAGAAATTACAACTAATCATGGGTTGCAGTCATTTCCTTTTCTGACCACATCCTTTCAGAAAATTCCATCACTAGATTTTAACCAGTCACTTAGGTGACACTTTCAAGATGGCAGTGATAGTGATGAGGACTACACGTTTGTATCATCTGACAAAGGGGATGAGCCTAAAGAAGCAAAGGAGGATGAAGCCAGCCAAGATGCATTTAACAACACAATCAGCAAGTGTTCCAAGTGTTGAACTGTGAAACTAATAAGTGAGAATAAAATCATTTTGTTGTCGATGAAGTAACTAAGATGCTATATAGATAGATATCGATAGATAGTAGATAGATATAGGTAGATAGATATTATTATATATATATATATATATATACGTATATATATTTATATATATTCTATATAATATTATACTATATTAATATATATATTTCGGTATATATATATCGTATATATATATAGTATATAATATATTAGTCTATATGATACGTAAATAGTAATCAGCTGTTCTTGTAGCCCTCAAGATTTTGCAAAATCACTCCAGGTTTGTGTACATAAAACTTCAAGAATGTAGGTGTCACCAGAGGAGTTACAATAGTTTTGTACCTTCAAGGAACCAGCATTCTTTCATGAAAAATAAACATCCAGGGTTGTACATAAAACTACAGGAAACGACATGTAGTGTAACCAAAGGATTACAAGTAAAGGTTTTTATAACTTTTTATTAGTTTAAGACATATTCCAAGCGTCGTTCCTTGGCTTACGCACGATTTTTTCGGCTTACGACGCGTCTCAAGAACGGAACCCCCGTTGTAACCCGGGGACTGCCGCCTATATATATATATATATTTATATATATATATGATATATATATATATATTATATATATATATATATATATATAATATATATATATATATATATCTATATACATATAAAGCAAACATGCATTGATTCTAAAAGCCCTCAAAGGTTTGATGTAATTTGAGTGTGAAGAGCCCATTGTCTGTGAACAAAGTATTTGGGTGTAAATATAAACCACAAGTATATATTGGTAAAACAGCAGCATTCGGTTACAAAACTATGCTGAATGGGGGAGCATTGTTTCTAGAATTTGTGGAATAATAAAGGGAGGAGTGGGAGTATTTCATATGTTAGACAAAAAATAAGAAAAACAATGTCTGGACTATATATGCAAACATGAAAAAGAAGGCGGGAAAATCATACAGACAAATATAAAGCTTTATATCACCTATGATCCCGGCAGAAATGAGTAGACTGCCACACTATGAATACTACACCATCCCCACCCAACATTTAGTGATTGCAATTTTTACAGTGGTTCCCCCCATTTTCATGGGGGATGTACCAGGCCCCCGGGAACGGTTAGAATCTGCGAATAATTGAAACCCTTATAACAATTGAAAACAGCCTATTTTGAGATGCAAAACTCGAGAAAAACCCACTAAAAATTTTAATACCTTTTTTTTAAAGTTTTTATCACAAAAAGTGCATTTTATGATGAAATTACGTAATAAAAAAAACAGGAATATCTGGATATTTCTCATAGAAAATACCGCGAATAGGTGAATTTCCCACGAAAAATGGGTAGATATGGTTCAGAGAAATCTGCGAATCCGTGAGTCCACAAATCCAGAGAACAAGAATACAGGGGGCCCAATGTACAGATTTTATAAGTTACATTAAAGGGGATAATATCTCTGATAAAGGAGAGGGGACCATGTGCCTCTTAGGCTTTAAATGGTAGCTTTATGTGAGACGCCAAGAAAACAAATCCATAAAACTGCTATTTAAGAATATTTAAATACACGCAGTCCCCGGCCATCGACGGACTCGGTTAGTGGCAATCCGGTTTTATGGCGCAAAATCGGCAATTTATGGTGCCAAACAGGCCAAGTTTCAGTTATTGGCGCCATAAGGTGCCAATAATAGTTTTATGACACCATAACATACCTAACTGAGGCACCATTAATTGGCTATCAGTGCCATTAACCGAAACTTGGCACATAAATGCCAAAAATCGCTGAGTTTCAGTTAACAGTGGTTTTCGCTTATCAGCAACCTGCCAAGAACGAGACCCCCGTAATGCAAAAGGCAGTATGTATATTCAGTGATTATGTGGGAATAAAATGGGTAATTTTTTTTCTACAATATTGTTTACATATATTCATTATGATAATATTTTGGGTGTTTTTGGTATTATTTACTGATATACAGTAAATAAAAATTTATTTGAAAAATTATATCATACTTTTATTTTATGATTTAAACTATATTGTTTTTTGTATTTTTTTAATTGTGATAGCAGGTTTAAACAAAAATATATTTTTATAATAAATAAGGTTTCACAGACACTTACCAAACAATTACAAAGCTGTAAACTTTCTCACTTGGCAGTCAAAAATTCAAATCATTTGGTGGCAGCAGTGCTGCCATCCTTAGTGTAGGTGATAGGGCCCCGCCCACTTTCGGGAATGTCTGGTACTGCTGAGCTAACTGTCGTCAATTCATTGAGCCGCAGCATCCATCTGTGGGGGAGGAGGGAGGGTTCTGATTATGTAATTGTTTGGCAAGTATATGTGAAACCTTATTTTATTATAAAAATATATTTTCACGTAAGTGACTTACCAAACAATTACACCACTGATTCCATGTTCTAAGGAAGGTGGGTAAATGGACACCTTATTATTTTCTGTCTTCAATAAGGTTATTGGTTTAAAAAACAATAATGTGCTCACGTTACATAATGTTTGCAGTACCTTACCTGGTGAGAGGGCAGCTGCTGCAGGTGGATACTGCCTCTGGTCAGCACTATCATCATCTGTAGGAGACATGGTACCAATGGCCAGGATCGTTCTTAGTAATGGTGGGATTTTATAACCAGGGAGCTTCGCCGATGGTTAACAAAATTAAAGAGTTTGCCCTTGCCCTGGGCAATGACCCGACAACCAATCCAAAGAACCATCACCTACACTAAAAATTAAAACAAACCACAACCCTAACCATAAAAACTGGAGGGTACTCCAGGTACAATTTATCCCCAGGTTTTCCCAAAAAACTCAACAACCTTAAAGAAAAATCACAAGGCAAGGAGATAGTAGAGGGAAAAAGGTCCCCTATGCTTCCTCTGCCACCAGAACGTTTTTTGCAGGATGGAGGATAGAGACATATTATGTCTAAATGCTAAGGAAGTCGCCACTGTATGAATTTCATGAGCCTTTACTTTCAGTACGTTGAGAGCTTCATCTTGGACGTGCACATGAGGTTCCAGAATCAGGCTTCTCAGGAAGAACGAAATAGCAATTTTAGAGAGGGGTCGGGAGGGATCTCTTACTGAACACCAGAGACAGTTCGATCTTCCTCTTAAACTCTCCAGCCTATGCAGATAGCACCTGATGGCTCTCACAGGACATAAACGCTCCTCTTCTTCCAGTCCCACTATGTACGTTAGGTTCTTTATTATAAGAGCGAGACCATGGATTCAGTGGGTCCTCTTTCTTTGCCAAATAATCTCCAATGTAGGGACACACTGCGTTGTTCTGAGCAAACCCAACCTCCCTACTAATGACCTGGATCTCACTCACTCTACCAGCCGTAGCTAAGGCGACTAAAAACAAAGTGTTCTGCATTAAATCTTCAGAGAAGAAGAACTTAAAAGCCTCGAACTGTGGACTGGAAATCCACCTTAAAACATCCAAGTTCCAATCCACTTCCCCAGGCTTCCCTGCTTTCGAAGTCTCAAAAGATTTAATGAGGTCTTTGATGTCTTGATTATTTGTAACACCGAGGTCTCGATGCTTAAAAACAAAAAGCATAGACCTATACAGTGGACCCCCAGTATTCGCGTTCTCCGGAACATTTACCCTTATTATTCATGGGAAATTCGCCTATTCATGGTATTTTCCAAAGAGAATTATCCACAAATTCCTGTTTTTTTTTTTTTTTTTTATCAATTTCATCATAAAATGCACTTTTAGTGATAAAACTATTTAAAAAAAAAAAAAAAAAGGTATTAAAATTTTTTGTGGGTTTTTCTCAAGTTTTGTGTCTAAAAATAGGCAGTTTTCAATTGTTATAAGGGTTTCAATTATTTGCAGATTCTAACCATTCGCGGGGGCCTGGTACATCCCCCACGAAAACGGGGGGAACCACTGTAAAAATCGCAATCACTATAAATTTCGGGTGGGGATGGTGTATTATTCATAGTGTGCCAGTCTACCACTGTTACCCTAATAGTAGAGGTGGACAGCATTCTTGTACCTCTCAGAAGTAAGAAAACTCTCCAATTTCTGTAATAGAGGTCATAGAAGAAGACACATGAAGTCTGCACCACTCTCTAAATATCCTCCACTTTGATTGATAGTTTGGAAGAACTTCTACATTTAGCAATAGCCTCTGCCAAAAAACTTTCACTCTGACAAGGCTCCTGACAGTCTGAATCCCGTCAGGACCAAAGCGGACAACCCTTGGTGGTACCTGTAGAGGTGGGGTTGTTTGAGAAGACGTCAACCTTGTCGGAAAGTCCACCAGGAGCTTGAAGCGGTCCGGGAACCATTGTTTCCTGGGCCAGAATGGGGCTATGAGTGTCATCATCACATTCTGATGAGACTGAAATTTGTTGATGACCTTTCTTATGAGAAGAAGGGGGGAAAAGCAAACACACTGAGGCCCGTCAAGTCCAGAAGCATCGCATCTGTCCTCCACTCTTGCGGGTCTGGAAACAGCGATAATGGCGAAGAGATCTAATGCTGGTTTTCCCCTTAGTCTCCACAAATCTTGGCAAACATTCGTTCAGAGTCCACTCTGTTGGAAGGACTTGGTTTGAGTGGCTCAGCTCGTCTGCCAAAATGTTCAATTTTCCTTGAACATGCCTTGAAAAAAGAGTTATCTTATGTTTGTTCACCCACAGGTCTTCCACCGCTTTGTTAAAAGTGTGTGTGTGTCTCCCTCCTTGTTTGCAGACATACGAAAGCGCTGTGGTGTAGTCTGCATAAATCGCTACTTTTCTTCCAGCAACCACAGGAGCGAAGGCTTGCAGACCCAGAAAAACTGCCTTCAACTCCTTCACATTTATGTGGAGGGCCGTCTCTTGTTCCATCCATAATCCTGACACACTCTTGCCTCTTCCAAGGACATGAAACCACAGCATAACACATTGTCCCTTTTTCTCAGGTGACAATACATCCGATTCAGAAGAAAACTTACTTCCCTAACATCAACAACCTTCCAATGGCGTTTAGTTGACTCCCGTGAGTCAACAGGCTCAAAGGAGTCAGCGACTTCCCGTGGGCAACCCCGACAGTGACCTCCACCAAGGAGAACTGGCGGGACGGACAGCCACCACCTCAGACACAACACTTGGCACATAACTAATCTTTTCACTAGCATTTGATTTTTCAACAAAGGCATGAAAAGACAAACCCAAATCCGTACTGGATTTAGCCAAAATCTCAAATTTCCTGTCCACTTTGGACTCTAAGCTGGCAATGGTGTTAGAATTGGAAGCATGGGCTACCTTGACTGGAGTTAGTGGTAATGAAGTAGGACGACTATCGATAGGAGAGATATTAGATAGCAGAGGGGGAAAAAGTAGATTTCTTTGCCTCTAAAGGCAAAGGAGTTGCTTCAATATCATTCTTACTCTCGGCCCGAAGAGCCACCTTCCTCTTCCTATCTTTTTCCATCTTCTCTAATTGAGACCTAAAGTTCTTCTAACCTTGCTCATCTAAGTCCTGACACTCAATGCAAGTAAAATCTTTGCTACATACCTGGCCCCTACTCTTCACGCAAAACCTAACTGATGACAAACAAGTGTCCGACATACTGATGTTCGATTCTATTTAGCTAATTGAAAGCTAAACAGCAGCTAACCAAGAAAAAACAGCCACCAAATTGTACTTCACCAAATATAATGAAAAACTGCAAAGGCAATGAAAATTCGACTGCAAGAACCACAAATGTTACTCCATGGCTGGCAGCAAACAAATTGACTAGTTAGCTCAGCAGTACCAGGTATTCCCAAAAGTGGGCAGGTCCCTATCACCTACACTAACAATAGCAGAACCACAGGTGCCAAATAAATTGAATTTTCGATAGCCAGGTGAGAAAACTTTCAGCTTTGTAATTGTTTGGTAAGTCACTTATGTGAAAACTATAGTTGAAATAAAAAATATTAATAAAAATATTGCTCTTATCTTATTAAGGTAAAAACTTATGAATATATTCCATGGAATGGTATATAATGGCAATGAGATTTTCAAATGTGTCGCTCAAACTAGCCTAACCACTGGTCAGTACCCTAAAACAAGGTAAACAACAATCTTTCTAAGATAACAAGTGCACACTAGGACCATTTCATAACACAGTTGTACTATTGTAAAATAAAGCATCTATCCAGAAACTTGTCATCCAAGACTATCAATTTCAATGCCTCTACAACACATCTATTACTTTTCTCTTTCATACAACACATCTATTACTTTTCTCTTTCACCCATTTATCCATTTAATGTATGCATTATCCACTCATATGAAGCACCGATTTCATTTTTGATGTCCTTTATAAACCAACTGCTGAACATGCGCCATTCATCTCTAAAACATGTGCAACTAACATATTCAAAACCATCAGAAAAAATTTCATTCACTAGGAAAACTAATGAAACCTAGCAATTTTGTACTAAAGAGTCTAGCATTCAATAGATAATATCCATTTTTTCTAGATTTTTATTTTTGCTGGATATATAAACCAGAGCATTCTATATAGAAGCATTCTCAGAGCAAACTAGACAGTCACTGAAGCTTGGTAACAAGAAGGTTAATTGGGAATGCCCATTCACTTGTCAGTGACCATGCACTTTCCTTTGACATCAGATTTTGTGGGCATGGTTGAGGTGGGATTATAATAAAAGGCTCCAGTTTGCATATTTTCTTAGAAATGCAAACAGTCTTAAAAAATCTTTTTTTTTCCTATAAGAAAAATAATTTATACCTTGTATATACACTTAGTGTTTTCATGGTGAGAGGATTGTCTTCGAGATGACTGGCATTGTTCTATCTTCACTTGGAGATGGTAATTCCATGGTCACAAAGAATGAAATGAAAAGGGGAAAAAATTTCAACTCCTAGACAACCTGGCATTGGGATGTACATGCTGATGTGAGCCAAAAAAAGTAGACTGAAAAATCAATCTCTGAAAATGCAGAGGAATCCGTATGTATATATATCACCATAATGGGGACCAGTAGGATATAATAGGCCCTGATGATAATCCTCTAACCCTGCCACCACCCTTTAATGAAAAAGGAGCAGAGTAAGTCACATCTTCCGAGGCATACCTCTAAAGAAGTAATTTATTGTCAGCACTGTTGCCCTTTCTTGTGACTATCTGGCATAACTGCTGACTCAACTGGAGATAAATGAGCATGATAAGTACTAGTCATTCCACCATTCACCTGCAGTCTTATGCCCCATTTCTACCTTAGGCAACATGCTTTTCTGTCCATGTTGGGCTTGGGTAACTATGCAACCCGAAGCAAGCATAGCGGAGATTATGTTTGAATAGAATTCATTCAGATCCCTCCTGTGTCAGTACAAAGTACGGCATCTGCCGCCTGAACTATTGACCGCAACCTGGTTTCTGTGGTCGCCCCAAAGTATCTGGTTTTCTGTTGGTTTTTAAAATCCCCATTTACCGCTAGTAGGCGGTCAGTTAGGGGGTTCACGGTAGGGAAGGATGGGGTACTGAATGACACCTGTAATGGGATGTGATCGTGGCATGTTGAAAGATCGTAGCGAATATTGCAGGTCATAATAGAATCATGAAGTTGTGGAGATGTGACGCAGTGGTCCAGCCAGGAGGTTGTAATTGCATCTGCTCTAATAATGTACATATGAATAGGAGGAGGGAGGGAGGAGCATTACATCGCTAATTTGGAGAGCATGATTTTGACAGAAGCGAGTAAGTTCATTATAAAATTGTTTTGTAGGGTGAGAATTAAGGTCTCCTCCGATTATAAAAATATGATCCGCAGGACAATCGTGAATAATACTGTGTAACTTCCCCAAGGATCATGTAGTAATGATCAAAATTATTGTTATTTTCCCATGGCATATAAACATTAATTATCAGGATTTTACTACTCCCTACTGTCACTCCTGTAGGCCATCACCTTTTATCATATTGTCTGACAATTTGTGCCACAGGAAAGAAAGGCCCCCTTTCGAGAGACTGGCTATAATTTGATCTGTAACTTGGATCGATAAAGTCGAGAAGGTTCTGAAGTCTTCATGTATTGAATCGCTGATGACATGGGCATGTGGCCAAAGGAGAGAGAGAGAGAGAGAGAGAGAGAGAGAGAGAGAGAGAGAGAGAGAGAGAGAGAGAGAGAGAGTAATCAGCATGTTTACACTTGGATCTTAAGTGCATGAGATATTAATTATGCCACAATACATCAACTTACTGTTGGCAAACAGCACACTTTTAAAACAAACATGAGGAGTTTGCAAACAAATAAGTAATAAGTCAAGAATGCAAGAAAAGGAAAGAGATGAAATAACTTTTCACAAGGAAGCAGCTTAAACAAACAATCGAAGGCATGCAGAATCTGAAAGCGGCGCCAGTTTGTTTATTACAGAGCTGAGTTACTTTTACAGTAGTAAATAAATCGTAAAAAGCAATAATCACTAGATTGGCATTTTACCGTAACAAAAATAAAAGTTATTTGGCAGATCGAGTGTAAGTGAAAGAGATGGGCGAATAATCATCCCAGATCAGCTGATAAGTCAATGGGAACCAGAGTCAGTCTATTCATTTTCATCAAAACCTATTTAAACAATAGAAAAAAATAAATGATCAAATGCCAAAAGTTAGTCAAAACATGTTACCCTAGAAAAAAATTCTTACTTCACTCAGTAATGACAGATTTCAGTTGTCGACTGTTGCAAAACGGAGGTTGTTCCTTCCTTTGTCTTTAACTTAAAGGCGAGCTTTTTAGTTTCGAGAAACTAGGTCTTTCTCTTTGACTTCTAGGCAGATGCATACATGATGCAGATGATCAGAATAAACTTCGCAGATCTGAATAATACGTATGGCAATGATGATGATGATACCGATCATTCATACACACTGTGCTATGATGTCACAAATGCGTGAGGCAGAGGCTTCCATCTCAGCTAATGGCTGAGCAGGAAAACTTTCTCTCGCATTCCCCCTTGGAGGAATAATAGTTTTTTCCTCCTAGCATTCCCCCCACCCCTTCTCTCAGATACCAGAACAACCCACCACATCTATATACGTATGGTCCTCATTATGCGAGAATTTGGTCGATCCACAGCTTCGCAGAATTGGAAATTCGCAGATTAAGAAACATACCTTATGGGAATAATTCCATTAGGGCCAAGGCAAATGGCAACTTACCCAGTCAAAATTTTTTTTATACTACCCATTTTCAATACTTTCTATGTATACTATACTGCAATTTTTTATAATATGAAATTTTTCTTATGGATAAATAAAACATTAAAAGGGTTTTAATAACTTGAAAAATTTTAAATTGCATGGATGGCAAAAGCTCCCACACAAACTATGCCACCATTGGGTACAAGTATTATACTGTACGATACAGTGATTTCCTTTAAAAAAAAACCTTTTGGATGGAATTTCCTCTATGTATCCTCTGTCAAAAATCCTTCAAACTCCTCTATCTCATCCTCCATGAAGAGTTCTTCTGCTGAAGGAAGGCTTTTTGAACCATTGAGGTTTCAAGAACTGGCGGATCATGCATGTCTTCACTTCCGTTAGGCCTAACAAACTTGGTTACGAGCGCCTGTCTGTTTATTTGTCAGGCACGTTCACTATGCAATAGTTTTCATATGGATTTATTCTACGATAATAAAAGAACTTATAAAAATTCAAAATTTGATATGAATTACAATTTCTTATAAAGAAATGACAAAAATTCAAAATTCAACATGAAATGACAGTTTCTTGAAAAGTTTAGATTGAACGACTCTCTCTCTCTCTCTCTCTCTCTCTCTCTCTCTCTCTCTCTCTCCTCTCTCTCTCTCTCTCTCTCATGATGCGGATGATCAGAATACACTTCGCAGATCTGAATAATACATATGGTGATGATCATTCATACACACTGCGCTATGACGTCACAAATGCGTGAAACAAAGCCCTCTGTCTTAGCTAATGACTGAGCAGGAAATCTTTCTTTTACATTCCCCCTTGAAGGAATAATAGTTTTTTTCCTCCAAGCATTCCCCCCACCCTTTCTCTCAAGACACCAGCAAACCCCCCCACATCTAAAATAGTACGTACTTGAAAAGACAATAGATTTGATACATTTTGCGGCGCGTGACTCGCAGAATTTGAACGGCTTCGCAGAACTAGAGACTGCATAAAAGGGGAATCGCACAATGCGAACATGCATAATTCGGGACTGGATTGTACTTGAAAAGACAATAGATTTGATACGTTTTGCGGCATGTGACTCGCAGACTTGAACGGCTTCGCAGATACAGAAAATCTATTTTTGAGAACTAGCGACTGCATAAAAGGGGAATTGCACAATTCGAACACTCATAATTTGGGACCGAATTGTATATTTTTTTTATTTTTCATTTTAATGGAATTCTATTAATATGACTGTCAAGGCAAAAATTTGCTGTCTTTTGTACAAATTACAAGACAACAAAATTTTGGATCAAAATCACTCGTCGATAAGCAAAATCTGCCATTAACCGAAACTCGGCAATTTATGGTGCCATAAGGCTTCTTATGGTGATGATAACCAGAACTCTGCCGGTTATTGCGCCATCAATCGCCAATTTTATGGTGCTAGACAAGCGCCATGAAACCAGATCGTTGATAACCGAGTCCAACGATAACCGGGGAGGAACGGCCTCTAAAAGTATTGTGACTTACTTTAGCTTTCAATATACGTACATCGTTTGAGAAATGCTTCATGCATAGTCTCTACCCTACGAGTTATGTTCTGGACGGCCGTTTGTATCTTTAATCATCTGTAAGTTGGTTTTTAATATGTAGCACATCATTTTTTTAATGTTTACATTCCTGCATTAACTCAAGAGTCATAGATTTCAGTAGGGTCTTAGTTGACGTTCAGGATCTATTCCTACAGCAAAGATGCGAACCAATTTTTTTCCGTAATTCAAATTTAAGCAAATGTGATGACGTGTGCCAGTAAATATAAGAAGAAATACAAAAAAGAGAAAATAATTCCTGAGAATATACATACAGTACAAGTACTGTAATAATATTATCCTTACATTTATAGTACGTACAGTCAATAAAAATAAACAATTCTTTACCTTTACTCCTATGGTTGTCTAGCATACTGGGCATTGCAAAGGGAGGTGAGAAAAGCTTGAATAGACTACTGGGTGGAGAAAGGTGCTGGAGATACTGGGGCAGGTGAGTCTGGAAGACAGAACCTGCAAAAGGTGCTAACACCAAACTCTTCCTTTTCACTCCCTTCCCCCTTTTCAAGGTTTCAAACTAACTTTCACCCTTCTCTTTAATCAACGTTAGGCCAACTGGGATACGCCTTTAACAGTGGTCTTCCAGCCAAAGAACTACAATCGATCCCCAGTATTCACGGGGGATGTGTAACACAACCCTCACAAAATTAAAATCCACAAACACTTATCCCCAGTTATTGGCGGAGACTCTGTTCCAACAGCTTGATAAGCGAAAATCACCGATACTCTATTATTGGTGTCGTTAACTGGAAATCTGCGCATTTCAGCACTGAAAATCACTGATTTTCGGCGCTAGATAAGCGCCATAAAACCAGGTCACTGATATCCGAGGCCGCCGATAACTAAGAAGTGCCTGTGTGTGTTCCATAGAAAACAGCGAATCGGTGAGTTCCATGAATCCGAAACCAAAAAAAGGTGAGAATCAACTTTAATAATCATTCCATCTCAATAATGAGACAACTACGCTGCTTTGTAATTACAGTTGATTTCATAGGAGCAGATCCTTTCACATGTTCAAGTATGCACTTTTTATCTATAATGATTGTCGACACAGTCAAAAGACTGCATGTGCAGCCGATATTCGACGGTGTTTTGCCCTTTTCAGATCTATATGGCATGTAGCAAGGGAGTGACCAATGCCATCCTCCCCATCTTCCATCGTGAGATGACATTATTCGTCTGTTCTGCATGCAAAAAGTTCCGCCCGAAGTTTGAATTTATGTCCAAATGATGGAATAAGAATTTTTCAATAAATTTATCGGAGACTGTGACATGTAACCATGAAATGACATGGGACGAGTGTGGCATAAACAGAG
The DNA here is from genome assembly GCF_015104395.2 of Macrobrachium nipponense. Lineage (NCBI taxonomy): Eukaryota > Metazoa > Arthropoda > Malacostraca > Decapoda > Palaemonidae > Macrobrachium > Macrobrachium nipponense. The sequence goes on from NC_087211.1 coordinate 29,341,350, forward strand.
ACCTTACTGTATGATATTTTCACTGCATTTAAAATCATGCAGAATAATGTAGCATTACTCTCGATGTTGAAAGGGTAAAAATAAAAAAAATTTGATTCATGCAAGTCTTTTTTTCATGCTTTGAAAGTTAAGAACTTGAGAATTTTGCAGAAGCATCTGACACTGCAAGTTACAAATTAAACAATGAACACTGCCTACTACTGACAAAAATACATACTAAATGTTTCCTATGAGGAGAGGAAAAATAGAAAATGGGAATCCATCTAAAAAACAAGTTAAATAGGGAAGACAGAAATAAGAATATTTTATGAGTATGAAAGAGCACTCTTGTGATTATAAGAATACATGCTAGTTTTTCACGAGAATACTTGCGATAATCAGGGAAGGGGTTAAAGGAACTGGCTCTTCTTCCTCCTGCTTCTCTGTTCTTTGCAAAAATTCTTACTAGAAGAAGCATTCAAGAGCAAAATTCTAACTTTTGGGTGACAAAGGAGAGAACTCTTAACCTGTCTGTTAGTATCTCCGAGTGTTTGTAACATGAATGATCATAAGTAGGGTGGTGTCTTTAATTCCAATTCCATTCATTTGAAACCCATTCCATATCTAAAAAACTAATTGTATAATAACGCTTCACATTTTTTATCACAGTTCATCTTTTGGAATTTTTTCTTGAAAAAATAATTTTGTAATTACTGTGCAAATTACCTGAAGCTCAGTAACTTTAAATTTATGTAATTATCTTTGGAAATGTATTGTATCTGGAATCAAACACAAAATATAATATAATAAGGTAATGGAAAATTAATTGTCAAAACTATTGTTCTTAAAATACTGCATAGCATATTACACACACCACACATTACAATTCAATAGTAGTTTAACAGCTAAAATGATCTTAAGATACACGAATGTACCAAAAGATTTATCACAGCTGAAACGGAGAACTGGGATAGGGAAAAAGATAAGGACAAAAAGATGTATGGCACAGTAACATCACTAGTTATGCTACGTGCCCAAAGCAGTATCCCCATATCATACATAATATGAACCTACATAAAAAAATTTCCCATTAATATTAAAATTCTTTCTTCCATTTCCATTATAGGTATTAAGTTCTACAACATTACAGATAACTTTGGAATTATTTTCAATGCTAACAAAAATTTACAATTCAATACTTTCAATCAGCATATAAAATATATATATATATATATATATACAGGCGGCCCTCAGTTACTGGCAGAGTTTCCGTTCCTGGCCGCCAACGCTCAGCAATTTTCGACACAAAGCGATTTTAAAGTCTACGGCTGCCGCACACTTTTCGGAGTACTGGACCAGTTATCAGTGCCCTAGACCAGTCAAACGGCTCCGTAATCACGCAATGGCGCAATAAGTAAAATAAGATTTATGCAGTACTATAGAATTTATTGTACAGTAGTACTGTACAGTACACTATAGCATTATAAATACTGTAAAGTGAAAAAAGCCTACCTTTAAGCCTTTGGTTGTCTAGAGTATACAAAGATAAAATAAGGTTTCATACAGTGTACAGGTACCTATAGTGTTGAAGTTACAATAATCATCTTATGATAATTCGATTTTATGAGAGACCAAAGTACAACAGCCTAACTTTAGTCCATCTTCTAGTTAAATAAGTTCAAAAACAGCTAAAGAGAATGATGAAAGTATGGGTCCAATGTTATACTCGTTGCGTAAACGTGTACAGTGGTCCCCCCGTATTCGCGGGGGATGCGTACCAGACCCCCCCGTGAATCGTTAGAACCCGCGAATGTTTGGAACCCCTATAAAAATGCTAATAACAGCCTATTTTGTTAGTTAAAACTCAAGAAAACCCACTAAAAATTTTCCTACATGGTTGTTTTAATAGTTTTATCACAAAAAGTGCATTTTATGATGAAATTCATCAAAAAAACCAGGAATTTGTGGATATTTATCATAGAAAAATACCGCGAATGCGCGAATTTTCCGCGAATAATGCAGGGAAACGTTCCCGAGAGAAATCCGCGAATGTGTGAGTCCACGAATCTGGAGAACGCGAATACGGGGGGTCCACTGTACAGCCATGAACAACCTAACAAGAAACAACTTTTTTTTTAAGTACAACTGAATTGAATAACAACAATACCCGTTTGGCTTGTATTTCAACCATTGTAGTATAGTAAACAATTACCGTAGTTGTTATAAATGACGTTATGTAAAATAGGAATGAGATATCTTAATGTAATAATGTTATTCGCTATAGATCAAAGATCATTAGGGAAATTTAATGTTAAACCTAAACCTAGTAGTAGCCAAAGCTAAGAAAACTGTTTAACCCTTAAACGCCGAAGGGGTATATTAAAAATCATCTTCTGTGTGCCAAGGCGGTCTCGGAGTGAGCGCGGAAGCGGAAAAATTTTTTTTTCCAAAAAATCACAGCGCGCTTAGTTTTCAAGATTAAGAGTTCATTTTTGGCTCCTTTTTTTTGTCATTGCCTGAAGTTTAGTATGCAACCATCAGAAATGAAAAAAATTATCATTATCATATATAAATAATGCGATATATGATAGCGCGAAAACAAAATCTCGCATATAATTGTATTCAAATCGCACTATGCGCAAAACGGTTAAAGGTAATGAGTTTATTTTTTTTCATTGTAATTTACACTAAATTGCGATCATTTTGGTATATAACACATTGTAAAACGATAAAAGCAACACAGAATATATTATCACAAAATAATGCATGAATTCGTAACTAGCGGACGTAAACAAATATTTTTTTCAAAAATTCACCATAAATCTAAATATTGTCCTAGAGACTTCCAATTTCTTTCAAAATGAAGACAAATGATTGAATATTACTATACTGTAAGAGTGTTATCTTTCAATTGCAGTTTTCGACCATATCTGATGAGTTAAAGTTGACCGAATGTCGAATTTTTTTATATATATATTTTTTATATGCAATTATTTCAGAAATTAGAAAAGCTACAACCTTCAAATATTTTTCGTTTTATTCTACATAAAATTGCACAAATTTTTATATATAAAACTTTATGAAATGCCTAATATGAAACAGAGCAAATATTCTGAGAATGCGACGTACGCATTTCGGAGATTTGTGGCGGAGAATAGCGGCGCGCAGAGGGAAGGGAATTTTTTTTTTTTTTTTTTTTTAAATTCACCATAAATCTAAATATTGTGCTAGAGACTTTGAATTTGTTTCAAGATGAAAAATGACTGAACATTACTAGACTGTAAGATTTTTAGCTTACAATTGCGTTTTTCGACCATTTCGGTAGAGTCAAAGTTGACCGAACATGGGTTTTTTTCTATTTATTGTTATTTCTGGCTCAGCTCGTGTCGGCCTATGAAAGTATCCTTAATATCATTCTTTCTAGGTAAAATTAGCCTAAAATTACCAGAGAAAAACAAAATTAAGAAAATGTCAGTAAAACTGACTCGCTCACTCTTAAAAAGAAGTGTCGGTATGATATAGGGGCGAGTGTGGAACACTGCCACGAGACAAACACCAATTAGAACTTCCTTATCAGAATCCCCAAGAGAGAGCTGATACCAACGGGCGATGCAGCCTTCTACTACTACTCTAGAGGACGCCACGGACAGCAGCGCCCCCTTATCGGTCATCCTTTAATTTTTTTAGCGCTAGCTACAAGTCGCCATTTCTTGTGCTCGTGCTTTATTGGATTTTATCCGTACTATCCACGATGGAACGCTCTGCAATTGCCACGGCTAAGTTAAGTAACTCATAAGTAATATTTTACCACAGTTTTTATCTTCCGGGTACCAGTATTTTCCTCTTAATAGGTCATATACGGTTCCCGGTTGTCTCGTGGCGGCCATGCCGCCCTCGTAAGAATTCCCGGTCCTCCATACTGGACTTCTTATACTTATGGGCTTACTTTATCACGTTCATTGTTTTACATCGAGTTTTAGCTAGTTCAGCCCTCCTACCATTCTCTTAGCTTGGTAATTAGGGCTATTATTATTTTTCTGGCCCAGCATCCCGGCTCTTGCTCTACATCGGCTATCGCTGGCTCCGAGTAGGCTTCTGTTTCTTGGAACAGTCTGCCTCCTCCTGGGCTTCTTTCTCTTTTACTAAAAGTGTCTCTTCCACCTTTCGATGTATATATTTTTATTTAGGGTGTTAGGCTAGCCTAGGTGCTTGTTCCGTGTATTGGTACAGCTTGGTTCACGTGGCCCTATCACGGTTGTGTTGCTCGCGGCCTAGGCCACTTGCGGTCACGTGTTCCATAGCACCTTACCCTGCCCCTTCCCTCCCTTTCTGATATAGGGAGGAGCTGGGGGACCCCTTGGTTGTTACGACAACCTCTATCGCCTTCTCTCATCCTTTCGGAGGTGACTAGGGGTTCCTCCCAGCGGGGGGTATAGGGCGACCACTATGAGGTACCGGGTCTCCATGCGGGTAGTTGGTGAGGCGGGGAGGAGTAGGCCATCCCTCCCTCCTTTCTCGCTCCCGCCGTGTTTCGCCGAGACCTTTCTCCCCCCCTCCCCAGTTGCTCAGTCACCTCCTTTACGATACGAAAGGAGCCTTCCGTCGCAGCCGGGGCACCTTTGGTTTTAGGTTACTGGCTCCGCATTAGCGGACGGGGTGGGGTACCTACGAGTGGTCGGTTGCTTGCCTACTATATCCTTTATCTCTCCCCCGCTACCGGAAGGAGCTTACCCTTACCTACGCACTCTTCTAGTAGACGGGCGGAGAGAGGTTGTTTTTTATTGTTATTTTAAGGATATACCCTAATTATACATTATTTTACAATGAATTGTGTAATATTATTATTATTTTTTATCACCATCCCCGCCATTTTCCGTCGTGGTTTCCTTTACCACCACTCCTAGTTGGTTGCTTTTTGTGCTTCCGCCATCAGCGGAGCCATAGCCTAGATACCAACCTAGTTACCACACGTATTTTGGCGGGGCTCTGGTTTAATCTAACTTTATCGCTCCGGCACCAGCGGAGCATATGTTAGGCTGTAAGTGTTTACTTGGTACTCATGTACTTTTTCACTTACAGGCTACCAACTGCCAGGTCCCAGCGTGTAACGCGACGCTGTTCGACCCCTGTGGACACGATGAATGCAGGTCTCACGCCCCCTGTGCCACGTCGTTCAACGAGACGCATCCGCTCTGGCACCCTGAAGGCCTGCGCCATCTGCTACGACCTGTTCCGGTCAGCTGGGAGATGGGGTAAGTCCATTATAGGCTTACTTATTATTTTACTAACAACTTCTAGTCGTAAGTTTGTTAACCCCGTTCCACAATTGGCAGCTAATCTCACCTTTCTTTCAGGCTAGCGGTGTGAGGGAAGTCGCCCTCGCCACCCTGAAAGCGTGGGTGGGCGGCTTCGGGAAGAACGCCGCCAAGGGCCAGCCCTACATTTAGACAGGAAGCTGGCCGTCCAGATCTTCCCCGCGGGCAAGTCAACGGGCTATGTTGACCCCTTGTCCGCTGCCCCGCTGATAGCCTCCATCCAGCAAGACCTCCAGCAGTCATTTGGGGTCGTAGCCTCCCAGGAGTCGGTCCCGGACGTCGCTGCCCTGGACCTTAACCTTGAGCCGATGGCGGTAGGTGGGGAGGATTTGTTGGTTGAGGTAGGTATGTCGGCGCCCAAGGTCTTTCCTTGGGCGCTCCTGGATCTTCTCCTGTCCCCTCTTCTTCCGCTTCATTCCAAGGTCTTTGCGGGATCTGAGATCCCTATTTCGCTCTCACGCCGCTCTCTCTGTACCTCCTAAGGAGAAGGGAAAGAGAGAACCGAAGACGCTAGCTAAGTCGACTTCTAGGAAGTCGTCTTCGTCTCTTCGGCTAGGAAGTCGTCGAACTTCCTATGCCGATGCGGTGAAGGCAAAGCCGAGCTCTTCTCAATCAAAGAGCTCCAGAAGCAAGGCTTCGAAGGAGAAGGCTCGCGCTCCCGCCGAGTCACTGCCTTCTCCCGCCTCCACTGCTTCCACTCCGGCTATGCCGGTAGGGGTAGCAAGCACCAGCACCTTTGATCCCTCTACTTTCTCAGCAGGGGTGATGGAACAGGTGGGCGTGCTAGTAGGCTCACAGATCTCCGCACTGGGAACGCGGTTCGAGCAGATGTTTGCGCAACTATCAAACAGTCTGTCTCAATCTGGACAATCTATTCAGGATCTCTCTAACAGAATGAGAGAAAATGAGGACCGAGTAGCTGGGCTAGCTCAGGCTCCTCCCCCAGTCTCCCCAGCATCTAGCACGGGGATTCTTCAACTCCCGTCATATGACTCCTTGCCAGCTTTCTCTATGGAGAACCCATGGAGAGTAGCTGCCTACGCTCCATTCAAGGACGGAATGATCTCTATCTCGGAGTGTGGAACTCGAAGGATTGAGGACTTCGAGTTCTACCCTCCGGGTCTGACGCAGCCTTTCATCGGGTATGCTAGGCTGACGCCAACGGCTCTGACGAGAGAAGACAAAATCTCTAAGGAGTCAGTCCTTTATAGTAGAGATCACGCCCAGCGGGAATGGGTTCACTTGCCTTGATGGACTGGGAGTGTACTACACTAAACTAAATCCAGGCCTACAAGAGCCCCTTCACTATTTTCGCGACCGGAAGAGGAGGTTTGCTCGTTCCGTTCGCCACGAAATTATTGTGGAGAAGTCCCTTCAGGCAGTCCTCAAGGATGAGCCCATTCCACAGTTGAGGGAGGCGGAGTCTACTTCTCCGCTCTTCCCGGCCTTCGGAGAATTGTGGGAAAACTTGCCAGCCACGTTCACGAGCTGGGTAAACTCAAACCAGACTGCGCTATGGACCAGTTCGGTGAGAAATTACCTAGGCTGCCGATTCCCTAATCCAGGCAGGTTTGGCAGGTCCCTCAATTCCCTCATCATCACAGAAATGGCTGCTCTTTCTTACGCTACGGAACCGCTGTTCAAGATTCTGGCGAAATCTCAGTTTCAGACGGTTCTAACGGACGCTTTCGACTTCTTCCAGGCTAGGAGGAACTGCCGGAAGCATGTCTTGCAAGAGTGCACTATCAGGCATGAGCCTAATAGACTCTTGGCTGCAAGCATGTGGGGAGCGGGAATCTCTTCCCAGAGTCCGCGGTGAACGAGGTACACACGAAGCTGCTAGACTAAACCAGAGCCTTAGAGCTAGGTGGGGTATTTCCTCAAAGAGGAAACAGAATCCGTTCCCACTGCTGGCAAGAAACCAAAGAAGGCTGGTAAGAGGTTCCAGCCATATAAAAAACTCCAACAACAGCAGCAATTTGTGCAGGCAGTCCCAGTTACCCAACAGGGACAACCTTCCACCTCTAAGCAGAACCAACCTATCCTCCTGGTGCCCCAGCAATCTCAACCCTCCACTTCCTACGCTATCTCGCCAGCCTTCAACCCTGCATATGAGGCTCAAGGCTACTCTCAACCGAGAGGTAGGGCGATAAAGGTTACTTTCGTCAGCGTGGCGCAGGAAGGGGTACGAGGAGTAGACAGTCATTTTGGGAGGGAGGGGTGGTGGCCAACCGCCCATCAGCAATGAGGCTCCCCCAGGTAGGAGGGAGGCTGTTCCTCTTCCGCCACAGGTGGGGGTTCAGCAATTGGGCACAGAGCATAGTGTCCAAAGGATTAGGCTGGAGTTGGATCAAAGATCCTCCCCCAATCAAATCATTTCATCAGATACCGTCAAAGGAATTGATAGATTACGCCGGAAGAACTCCTTCAGAAAGGAGCTATTGCGAGAGTCAAACATCTAAAATTTCAAGGTCGCTTATTCAGCGTGCCAAGAAAGGCTCAACAAAAAGAAGGGTAATCTTAGACTTGTCAAAGCTAAACTCTTTGTCATTCGCTGCGACAAGTTCAAGATGCTTACCCTCTCGCAAGTAAGGACCTTACTCCGCGTGGAGCCGTCACATGCTCCATCGATCTTACAGACGCATACTATCATATCCTATAGCAGACACTTCCGCCCATTCCTAGGATTCAGGCTAGGAAATCAGACATTCTCATTCAAAGTGATGCCCTTCGTCTGAATGTAGCCCCAGGGTATTCACAAAGATAGCAGAAGTGGTTGTACAACAATTGAGAGCTCAGGGAATCATGGTAGCGGCATACCTCGACGATTGGTTGATCTGGGCACCAACAGTCGAGGAATGTCTCAAAGCTACCAAAAAGGTAGTTCACTTTCTGGAACATCTGGGGTTCCAGATAAACAAAACGAAATCCAGACTTACTCCGGAATCTCGTTTTCAGTGGCTAGGAATCCAATGGGATCTGTCTTCCCACAATCTATCAATTCCAGTGGTCAAACGGAAGGAAATAGCAAATCTGTCAGACAATTTCTCAAATGCAAACAAACGTCAAGAAGAAACCAGGAGAGAATCCTAGGGTCTCTTCAGTTTGCTTCGGTAACAGATATCCTTCTGAAAGCAAGGCTGAAAGATATAATCGAATTTGGCGGTCAAGAGCAAACTCCAAATATCGAGACAAGTTGTCAGTAATTCCACAGATCCTCCGCAACCAACTACGGCCTTGGTCAAAAGTAAAGAACTTAGCCAAAAAAGTACCCCTTCAATATCCCCTCCCAGTGTTAACCATTCACACGGATGCGTCCCTGTTCCGGGGTGGGGGGATACTCTCAGTTCAAACAGGTTCAGGGGACTTGGTCAGTTCAATTTCGCCAGCTCCACATAAACGTGTTGGAAGCAATGGCAGTTTTTCTTACTCTGAAGAGACTACTTCCCCCGAAGAAGTCTCATCTAAGGCTAGTTTTGGACAGTGCAGTGGTAGTTCATTGCATCAACAGAGGAGGGTCCAAATCCAAGCATGTGAACCATGTCATGATAGCCATCTTTGCATTAGCAAACAAACACAAATGGCATCTGTCTGCCACTCACCTGGCAGGCGCAAGAAATGTGATAGCAGACGCACTGTCCCGGTCAGTTCCTCTGGAATCAGAGTGGTCTCTGGACGTCGGGTCCATTCCAGTGGGTAAGCCGGAGAGTCCCAGGTCTCCAAGTGGATCTCTTCGCCTCACAAGCGAACCACAAGCTCCCTTGCTATGTGGCCCCCAACCTGGACCCTCTGGCTTATGCCACGGACGCCCTGTCGTTGGATTGGAATCAGTGGAGGAGAATTTATGTTTTTCCTCCAGTGAATCTTCTCTTGAAAGTCCTAGACAAACTAAGGTCTTTCAGAGGGATAGTAGGCTCTGATTGCACCGGACTGGCCCAAGAGCAACTGGTATCCTCTTCTTTGGGAATTGGGTCTCCGACCTCAACGGATCCCCAATCCCAAACTGTCACAATCAGTACAAATGAGGACTGTGTTCGCTTCCTCAGGAACTCTCCAGACCCTAACTTTATGGACTTCATGAAGTTTGCGGCTAATAAAGATGCTGACATTGATCCACAAAATATTCTCTTCCTAGAATCAGATAAGAGAGAGTCAACCATTAGACAATATGACTCAGCTGTTAAAAAGTTAGCATCTTTCTTGAGAGAATCGAACACTACAACCATGACAGTTAATTTGGCTATATCCTTTTTCAGATCCTTGTTTGAAAAAGGTTTAGCAGCTAGCACGATTACCACTCATAAATCAGCTTTGAAGAAAATCTTTCAAGTAGGTTTTCAGATAGATTTGACTGAATCTTATTTCACATCTATCCCTAAAGCCTGTGCTAGACTTAGACCTTCTCAGAGGCCTACTACTGTTTCATGGTTCTTAAATGATGTCCTCAAACTAGCTTCAGATACTGACAACTCATCTTGTACATTCATAATGCTCCTGAGGAAGACATTATTCTTACTAAATCCTATCCTCAGGAGCTAGGAATTTCAGAACTGTCGGCTCTATCCAGGGATGCGGGCATGTGGAATTCCTCATCAGGAGAAGTTCTACTGCTCCGGATCGTAGCTTTTAGCCAAAAATGAAGATCCTCTTGCAAGGTGGGCCCCTTGGAAGGTTATCCCACTTCCACAGGATCCTTCTCTCTGCCCAGTATCAACTCTTAGAGCCTTTCTATCTCGTACTTCTTCTAGATCCTCAGGTGCTCTCTTCATGAGAGCAAAAAGGGGTGGTACTTTATCAGTTAAAGGCATTAGACAGCAAATCCTTTACTCATTAAACAAGCCAACCCTGAGTCATTCCCAAAAGCTCATGATATCAGGGGAGTAGCCACCTCAATTAATTATTTCCCAACATATGAACTTTGAGGATCTTAGAAGTATACTGATGGAAATCCCCGACAGTCTTTAAACGGCAATTATTTAAGTCCTTGGAATCTTTAAGTTTTCAGCAGTAGCAGCGGGAAACATAGTTTCCCCTGATACTGTGTAGTAGTTGTAGTATAGATCCAGGTCTCCTTTCTACCTACATCAGCCAACATGCCTCACCCTATCGTCAGGCTACTCAAACATCATAGCCTTAGCCGTTGTATTATATAGTGGATTGTCCCTTATTTTTTTGCTAGGGACATCCACACTTGTACTGATAATGTACTTCAGTGTACCTACCCTTATTTTTATGCTAGGGTAGACACAATATGTTTGTATATATTCACTATTTTGTATTTATGATAAACTTCAGTCACAATGTGTTTTGTATATATTTTGGAATATTTGTATTGATGATGGATTTCAGTGTACCTACCCTTATTTTATGCTAGGGTAGGACACATGAGTTTTATATTTTCCAATTTTGTTAAGTAAATCTCCTTTTTCCTTATTTTACATGCATCTCTGTAATTTACTGCAATTACCATTTAAGTACTTTAAGTTCACTAACATTCTATTATTTTACTGTTTAATATAAGTTAGTTTAAGTGCTTAATTTGTATGCTGTAATTGATTTACTTATATTATATCCATCATTTTAAACTGTTTTTCATGTTCCCTTTTTTCCCATCTTGTCTGTTTTCTCTGGTACTCTTTCATAGGCCGACACGAGCTGAGCCAGAAAAGGGATTTTGACGAAGGAAAAAATCTATTTCTGGGTGATTGGCTCGTGTCGCCCTATGAAACCCCCCCTTTTCCCCCCCTTTTATGGTTTGTTTTCCCCCCTTGCAGGACAAGATGTATTTAACTGTTTTAATTAAGGATGACCGCTAGGGGCGCTGCTGTCCGTGGCGTCCTCTAGTAGTAGTAGTAGAGGCTGCATCGCCCGTTGGTATCAGCTCTCTCTTGGGGGATTCTGATAAGGGGAAGTTCTAATTGGTGTTTGTCTCGTGGCAGTGTTCCACACTCGCCCTATATCATACCGACACTTCTTTTTAAGAGTGAGCGAGTCAGTTTTACTGACATTTTCTTAATTTTGTTTTTTCTCTGGTAATTTTAGGCTAATTTTACCTAGAAAGAATGATATTAAGGATACTTTCATAGGGCGACACGAGCCAATCACCAGAAATAGATTTTTCCTTCGTCAAAATCCCTTTTATATGCAAATATTTCAAAAATGAGAAAAGCTACAACATTCAATTATTTTTAGTTGTATTCTACATGAAATTGCGCACATTATCATATATAAAACTTTATGTAACACCTAATTTAAAATGGTGCAAACATTACCACAATCGCACGTATGATTTTTTCGGAAGAGTTACCACGCGGATGTAAAGAAAATGTTATTTTTTCATAAATTCACCATAAATCAAAATATTGTGCTAGAGACTTCCAATTTGTTGCAAAATGAAGGTAGATGATTGAATATTACTAGAATATAAGAGTTTTAGCTTAAAATTGCGTTTTTTTACCATTTCGGTAGAGTCAAAGTTGACCAAAGGTTGAAAATTTGTCACTTATCATTTTTTATATGAAAATATTTCAAACTGATAAAGCTACAACCATGGGTTGTTGTTTTTAGTTGTATGTGCATGAAATTGCGCATATTTCCATATATAAAACTTTATGTAACGGCTAATTTGAAAATGGTGCAAACATTACCACAATCGCATGTATGATTTATTTCGGAAGAGTTACCGCGCAGACGTAAGGAAAAAGTTTTTTCATAAATTCACCATAAATCAAAATATTGTGCTAGAGACTTCCAATTTGTTGCAAAATGAAGGTAAATGATTGAACATTACTAAAATATAAGAGTTTTAGCTTACAATTGCGTTTTTTGACCATTTCGGTAGAGTCAAAGTTGGCCGAAGGTTGAAATTTTGGCACTTATCGTTATTTATATGAAAATATCTCAAAACTGATAAAAGCTACAATCGTGAGTATTTTATTGTTGTATTCTACATAAAAATGCGCACATTTTCATATATAATACTCCATGTAACGGCTAATTTAGAATGGTACAGAAATTATGTCAAAGTGACGAAATAATTTCCGAGATGTGTCACCGATACTTTTTAGTGCGGCAAGAGAGAAATTCCCGCTTGCGCGCCTGCGTAACGATTGTAAACAAAACAACACCTTGATCAGTGAACTCCCAGCATCCCCCAAGGCGTGTGATTCAAGAGTTTTCGGCTGGTAGGCCTATAAGTATTTTTCCGCGAATTTTTAAAAAAACTTTTGTATGTTGACGTAAAATATGTCCAGTCGGCACCCAAGAGACAAAAAATGTCGACGTAAAATACGTCCACTCAGCGTTTAAGGGTTAAGCTGCTAATGACCATTATCATGCATCGGCAACAAGGATAACACTCCAGTAAGCATATGCCATCAAACACAACCGTAGATAAAACAAGAGATAAAATCATTTTAATCAAAACTACTGTGCTTGAAAGAACACATTTTATTGTTGGTTTCACGCTGATAAAAGATAAATAACGTAAAGTTTGTATTACGATGCTATAAAGGAAAATTGCAAACGGAATCACACAATTGTTTTACTTAAACATGCTGCCAATATAATCTGTTAATGAATAAAAAAAATTAGTTCACAATCACAACGAGACGAATTCAAGTATTTAAGTCATATTTCCTCCTAAAACCACGTCGTATAAGGAAAAATTACCTTGTCTCATATAGGTCTAAATATCTGGATATTTGCTTATGCTAACTAGAAGCAAGAAAATTTGCTCAGAATTGCATTAAATATGGTGAAACAAACTTGTATTCGCCATCAGCTGATTTCCAAACCAAAACACTGACCGTATGTTAGTAGAATTTTATAATACAATAAGAATATACATACAATATTATTGGATACAGTGATATATAAGTTTTTACAAGATTTATGGAAAAGATGCATATTTACTTTTTCTTCTGTGCTTATCTTAATTTTCATAACTATGCCATCAACGTAGCAGTGGCATCTCGAGCTCGTACAGTCATACCTCAATTTTTTGCTAGTGTAACAAAGTAAAAAATTAACGGAGTTGCACAGTTACATTTTTTACTTCTGTCCCATGGAAATAACAAATAAATTGCAGTGTTGCAAAATCAAATGTATACGCGAGTTTTGTCTTTTAAAATCAATTTATGCAACAATTGTAAATATAATTTATGCTATAAAAACGCGATTCAATTATATAAATTAGAATGTTGTCATTCAGGCACGACTGAACAACATATTCTCTTCATCATGTGAAGGGCTATTACAGACTGCAAATGGACATGCGTATTGCCACTGTAGCATATTTATGTTACAAAAATTAAAAAAATACCCTGTAATACATTTTTCACACACATTTCAAACATAAACGCATGAAAACTTATAACAAAAAGCTTTAGTTTCATAAACAAAATGAGTTATAATTAGCTCCCAAATTAATAAAATACAACCACATGAAGTATCATATGTACAAAAATGATATTTTAATGATAAAATAAGGTTTCACATATACCTACCAAACAATTACATTTGCTGTACGCTTTCTTACCTGGCAGTTGAAAATTCAAATTCCTGGCGGCGGTAGCAGCACTGCCATTGTTTGTGTAGGTGATACAGATCCCGTCCACTTTCGGGAATACCTGGTACTGCTGAGCTTAGACTCTTCAATTCGTTGAGCCGCAACGTCCATCTGTGGGGAGGAGGGAGGGCTCTGATTATGTAATTGTTTGGTAAGTATATGTGAAACCTTATTTTATCATTAAAATATCATTTTCACATAAGTGACTTACCAAACAATTACATTAGCTGACTCCACATTACCCGGAAGGTGGGTATATGGACAGCTTTATGAGCAAAAACAACAGTAATGTGCTCACATTATATATAATGTCTGCAGTACCTTACCTTGTGAGAGAGCAGCTACAGGTAGATACTGCCTCTGGTCGGCGCTCTCATCACATGTAGGAGACGTGGCAGTCAAGGCCAGGGTGTCCCTACTAATGGTGGAATTTTTGCAATCATGGAAGTGCAACGATGATTGACAAAAACAACAATAATTTGCCCTTGCCCTGGGCAAAAAGACCAGATAAAAACCACACAAAACCATCACCTACACTAAAAACCATATGGTACCCTTACCCAGATATAAGAACCAGTGGGTACTTCAGGTACATGTACCCCCAGGCATCGCACAAACTCAAAAAACCTCAAATTCAAGGCGAGGAGATAGTAGAGGGAAAAAACCGGATCCCCCTATGCTCCCTCTCCCAACACCATTCCCGCTACTGACAACGGTCCCAATCTAAAGCAGTTTTCGTAAGTAGTTTCTACCTCCTGCAAGTAGTGCGATGCAAACACCGATTTTGACCTCCAGAATGTAGTTTGCATAATGGAGGATAGAGACATATTCTATCTGAAAGCCAAAGACGTTGCTACAGCACGAATCTCATGCGTCTTCACTTTCAGCACCTTAAGAGCATGTTCCTGAGTTTGGGCATGCGCTTCTCGGATCAAACTCCTCAGGAAAAAGGACATTGCATTCTTTGAAAGAGGATGAGACGGTTCTTTCACTGAGCACCAGAGTCGGCTCGACTCTCCTCTCACAGTTTCTTTCCTAGTCAGGTAGTGTCTGATGGGTCTGCCTGGAGACAATGTACGTTCCTCATCTTCTGACCCGACTAAGTCCGTTAGGTTCTTTATCTTGAAAGAATGGGGCCAAGGATTCGCAGATCCTCATTTTTAGCAAGAAAGTCTGTTACATAAGAGCAAACTGCATTGCCCTGGGCAAAACCCATTTCCTTACTCATCGCCTGCAACTCCCTTACTCTTCCCGCTGTGGCTAAGGCGACTAGGAATAGTGTCTTCCTAGTTACGTACCTCAAGGTTGCAGAATTCAACGGTTCGAATTTGGGGCCGTTGAGCCACCTTAAAACTACATCCAAGTTCCATTCCACTTCCTCAGGCTTGAAAATCTTGGAGGAACTAAAGGATCTGATCAGGTCACTGAAGTCCTGATTTGACAAAATGTCGAGACCTCTATGCTTGAAAACCAATGAAAGCATGGCCCTATATCCTTTAATAGTTGAAGTGGCCAACTTCTTGGTGTCCCTCAGAAATAAAAAAAAATCCGCAATTCTGTTATAGATGTCTCAGAAGAAGAGATGCTATGTCATCTGCACCATGACCTAAAGACTCTCCACTTGGACTGGTAGAGTTTGGCAGAAGAGCTTCTTCTGCAGCTAGCAATAGCTTCTGACGCCATTCACGAAAACCCTTTTGCTCTGACCAGGTTCCTGACAGTCTGAATCCTGTCAGGGCCAGAGCGGACAACCCTTGGTGATATCGGTTGAAATGGGGTTGTCTGAAAAGCGATGGATTTTGTGGAAGTAGTCTGGGAAAATTCATCAGCAGATTGAGAAGGTCCGGGAACCACTCTTTCCTGGGCCAGAATGGCGCTACTAGGGTCATTGTCACATTCTTGTGCGATTGATGCTTGTTTAAGACCTCTCTTATCATCCCAAAGGGAGGAAAAGCGTAAACATTCAGTCCTGTCCAATCTAGCAGCATTGCATCTGTTCTCCACGCTAGTGGTTCTAGAATCGGAGAACAGAAAATGGGAAGGCAATTGTTCCTTGATGTGGTGAACAGATCTATTGATAGTCTTCCCAAAGCTTCCAGAGGTCCTGACACACACACTCGTTCAGAGTCCATTCTGTTGGTAACACCTGATTTAGGCACCTCAGTTCGTCTGCAAGTACGTTCATTCTCCCTTGCACGAATCTTGGAAAAAGGGTGATCCTCTTCTCGTTCGTCCAGGTGAGGAGATCTTCGGCTATCTTGTTGAGAGAGAACAAGTGGGTCCCTCCCTGCTTCCGTACATATGACAACGCTGTGGTATTGTCCGAGTAGACCGCTACGTTTCTTCTGGTGACTAAGTGGTTGAACGCTTGTAGCCCTAAAAGGATGGCCTTCAATTCCTTCCCATTGATGTGCAAGGTCTTTTCTCGTTCTGTCCACAGATCTGATACTCTCTTATCTTCTAGGAGGGCTCCCCATCCGCTGTCTGAGGAATCTGAGAAGAACTGCAGGTCGGGGTTCGACACGACTAGGGAGATTCCTTCTTGTAATCTTTCCCTCGAATGCCATCAATGAAGATCCCTCTTTATCTCTTCCGTCAGGGGGAAAACTAGTGAGTCCAACTGTCTCTCCCAAGACCAATTTGCTTTCAGGAAGAACTGAAGCGGCCTCATGTGTAGGCATCCTAACCTGATAAAACTCTCCACTGAAGCCAGGGTCCCGAGTAGGCTCATCCATACGAGTGCTGAGCAGGACGGGCCAACCAGACAGGCAGGACTCTATCCTCTTCAGGGAGAGAAAAACCCGAAAAGCTAGAGTGTCTAGTATCATCCCTAAATAGAGAATCCTCTGAGTTGGAATCAATTGGGACTTCTCCGTGTTTACTATGATACCAAATTGTTGTGTCAAAGTAAGCATCTTCGCCAAGTCCTTCACACACTAACGACTGGATCTGGCTCTAAGGAGCCAGTCGACTAAGTAAAAAGCTGTGTTGATCCCCATCAAATGCAGCCACTTTCCCAGAGGAGTGAGAATCCAAGTAAATACTTGAGGGGCGGTTGACAGACCGAACCAGAGAGCTCTGAACTGGAAGACTCTCTTCTTTGAAGACGAATCTCAGGAACTTCCTGAAGTTCTGATAGATGGGGACATGGAAGTATGCATCCTTCATGTCGAGAGATACCAACCAGTCGCCCGGTTGGATGGCTGACATTACCAATCTACTGGTTTCCATTCGGAATTTCATCTTCCAAACAAAGAGGTTCAGAGCACTTACGTCCAACACAGGTCTTCATCCCCCTGATGCCTTGGGGACTACGAAGAGCCTGTTGTAAAACCCTGGGGAGTTCGTGTCTGTTACCTCCTCTATGGCCTCTTTGTTGATGAGCTTTTCTACTTCTTTGGCTAAAGCCAAAGCTCTTGTTGATCCTGTCGAGTATGCTGTCAAACAGACAGGTGTATTGGACAGTGGTGGATCCTGCGTAAAAGGGATCACATATCCCTCTCGAAGCCCATGAATTACCCACTGTTCTGTTCCTCTTTGACTCCATTCCTCCCAGTAGTTGTGGAGTCTTGCCCCCATGGGTGCGTGAAAGACCTTCCAATCATTTCTCTGTCTTAAAGGAAGGTTTCTTGGTAGACTTGGAGGCGGTTCGTAGATTAGTTCTTGGTCTCTGCTGCCACCTCGACTTACCTCCTCGAAAAAGATGCTTTTGTAGAGGAGAAGCTTTGGCTCCTGTCGCTGGAGGTTCCTTAGGTCTTCTCGCTGACTGAAAAATGATATTGTTATAATACAATAAAGTTTCATACATACTTACCTGGCAGATATATACATAGCTAAGACTCCGTCGTCCCTGACAGAAATTCAAATTTCGCGCCACTCGCTACCGGTAGGTCAGGTGATCTACCTGCCTGCCCTGGGCGGCAGGACTAGGAACCATTCCCGTTTTCTATCATATTTTCTCTCTTCCACCTGTCTCCTGCGGGGAGGCTGGGTGGGCCATTAATCGTATATATCTGCCAGGTAAGTATGTATGAAACTTTATTGTATTATAACAATATTTTCATACAATGAACTTACCTGTCAGATATATACATAGCTGATTGGCACCCTTTGGTGGAGGGTCAGAGACAGCTAATATGGAATAGACAGGTAAACAACATATGTTGTAGGTATAAAAGAAAAAACCTTGGTTCCTACCTGATAGGTGGTAGACTTCGTGGCTGTAGCCCGGTAGTCTGCATCACCTCAAGACTTTAGCGAGATATTAGATCTATGGCTAGAGTTCTTGTGGGTCTGTCGATGGGTATAAGAACCGCTTACTCGGCAGAGCCTAAAAGGACTTTGTCAATGGGTACTGGACCACTTCTATGACAACACACCTTGTGAAGGAGCATAACCAATCCCGACCACCTGATCCTAACCACCATGTTAGTATATAGAATTGCTCTGAGTTATCCCCGAACTCATAACAAACAACCCATAACTCGAAACGAAAAACTCATTTATACAAAAATTCTCAAAAAAAAATTTAATACTCCCCTAAAAGATATCACAAGAGTTCCTTACTGAACAACAGTGACTGGCCGCCAGTGCAGCACCGAGCCCTCTTTGTCAGCAGGAATCTAGAACATATCTAGTAGAAGGTATGTACAAATTTAAGGATTGGTGTTTGCTCCCGTACCCAGTATTGTATCCGCTGATACAAATGGTCCCAGAGAAAAACATTTCTCGTAGGTCACGCGAACGTCTTTAAGATAGTGAGATGCAAAAACTGAATTGCACCTCCAATATGTCGTGTCAATGATTTTCTTTAATGACATATTCTTCCGAAAAGAGAGAGACGTCGCCACTGCTCTAACTTCATGGGCTTTTACTCTTAAAAGCGGAAAAGAGTTGTCAGGACAGTACTTGTGAGCATCCGTAATGACGCTCCTAATGAAGAAAGCTAATGCGTTCTTAGACATGATTCTTGTGGGGTCCTTAATCGAACACCAAAGACTTTGTCTAGAGCCTCCCATTTGTTTCTTTCTTTGTAAGAAGAACTTCAAGGCTCTTACCGGGCAAAGAGACCTCTCTGTTTCTCTCCCTACTAGACTCGATAAGTCTTTGATCTCGAATCTCTTTGGCCAAGGATTCGATGGATTTTCATTCTTCGCTAGAAAAAGAGTTCTAAATGAACAAAAGGATGAGTCTTTGTAAAAGCCGACTTCATCCTCTAGGGCATGAAGTTCGCCAACTCTTTTGGCTGTCGCCAAAGATAGGAGAAACAAGCATTTTCTTGTTATATCCCTGAACGAAGCTACGTGGGGAGGCTCAAATCTGTCAGACGAAAGGAACTTGAGCACTACGTCCAGGTTCCAGCTGGGTGGAGTTAGTTCCTTCGATTTTGTCGTTTCAAACTATCTAATCAAGTCGTGCAGATCTTTATTCTCAGCAATGTCTAGGCCTCTGTTTCTAAATACTGCCGACAGCATGCTCCTGTATCCTTTGATTGTCGATACAGACAAATGAGAGACCTCTCTCAAGAACAAAAGGAAATCGGCGATTTCGGTTATAGAGGTACTGGAGGAGGACAACTTCTTAGACTTACACCACCTTCTGAATACCTCCCACTTCGACTGATAGACTCGTCTAGTGGAAGCTCTGCGGGCTCTAGCGATAGCGCTTGCAGCTTCGCGAGAAAACCCCCTCGCTCTGACAAGTCTTTCGATAGTCGAAAGGCAGTCAGAGCGAGAGCGGGGAGGTTTTGATGAAACCTCTCGAAGTGTGGCTGTCTGAGAAGATCCATCCTTTTTGGAAGGGATCTTGGGAAGTCTACTGTCCACTCCAGCACCTCTGCAAACCAATCTTGTGCTGGCCAAAACGGGGCTATCAGGGTCATCCTTGTCCCGTTGGACGCTACGAACTTTCTCAACACTTGTCCCAGGATTTTGAAAGGGGGGAAAGCGTACACGTCCACATGAGACCAGTCCAGCAGGAAGGCGTCGACCACGAGAGCTCTTGGGTCTTCCACCACTGAACAAAAGACTTCCAGCCTTTTGGAATGGAATGTGGCGAACAGATCTACGTGAGGAGTGCCCCAAAGATCCCAAAGACTCTGACACACCTCTGAATGAAGAGTCCATTCTGTGTGAAGGACCTGGCTTCTCCTGCTCAGTCTGTCCGCCCTGATGTTTCTCGTCCCCTGAACAAATCTTGTCAGGAGGGCGATGTTTCTTTGTGAGGCCCAAATTAGCAGATCTCTTGCTATCTCGTAAAGCGACACGGAGTGTGTTCCTCCTTGCTTCCGAATGTAGGACAGGGCTGTAGTGTTGTCCACATTCACTTGGACCACACTGTTCGTCACAAAGGGTTCGAAGAACTTTAGCGCTAAGTGAACTGCTAGAAGTTCTTTGCAATTTATGTGCCAGGACACCTGTGCTGCCTTCCAGGTGCCTGACACTTCTCTCGTCCCTAGTGTTGCTCCCCAACCCTTCTCCGATGCGTCGGAATACAACACTCGGCTTGGGTTCGGAACTTCCAGAGAAATTCCCTTGTTCTCTTTTAGAGGGGACAACCACCATTGCAGGTGTGGTTTCATCTCCATTGGAAGGAGAAAACTGTCAGAGAGAAGTCCCGTCTTCCAGTTCCAAGATCTCCTTAGGAAAAACTGAAGAGGGCGAAGATGTAGTCTTCCTAGAGGAAAGAACTGTTCGAGCGAGGAAAGGGTGCCTAGTAGGCTTAACCATTCCCTCGCCGAAGTTCGTTCTTTCCCTAAGAAGAGAGAGACTTTTTCCAAGCCTCTCACGATTCTCTCTTGCGAAGGAAATACTCGAAAACCCCGAGAATCCATCTGAATCCCCAGATAGACCAAGTCTGTCTGGGAATCAGCTGTGACTTCTCGAGGTTCACGAGTAGTCCCAACGCCTTTATCAGGTCTAGGGTCAAAGAAAGGTCCTCCAAACACTGTCTCTCTGTTCTGGCCCTGATGAGCCAATCGTCCAAATATAGAGAGATGTTGACGCCTTTGAGGTGAAGAAACCTCGCCACATTCTTCATCAGGCTTGTGAAGACCTGAGGAGCTGTGGATAGGCCGAAACACAAGGCCCTGAACTGAAAGATCCTTCCCCCCGTCATGAAACGGAGGTACTTCTTCGACGAAGGGTGAATCGGGACATGAAAATAGGCGTCCTGGAGATCCAGCGACACCATCCAATCTCCTTGACGTAACGCCGCAAGGACTGAGGCCGAAGTCTCCATAGAGAACTTCTCCTTTCGAACGAACTTGTTCAGAGCGCTGACATCTAGAACTGGTCTCCAGCCCCCCGAGGCTTTCGCAACCAGGAAAAGCCGATTGTAAAACCCCGGAGAGTTTTGCTCTAGAACCAGTTCTATAGCTCTTTTGTCCCACATTTGATTCACCATCAGACGAAGAGTATCCCTCAGTACAGGGTCCCTGTATCTGGCTGACAGTTCCCGCGGAATGGTCATTAGTGGAGGACTGTCTTGGAAGGGGATAAGATATCCCTTCCTGATTATGGACACGGAAGAGGCGTCTGAGTTTATGAGTGACCAGGCGTCTGCAAATTCGAGAAGCCTGGCCCCCACTGGTGTTTGGAGGCTGTCTGTCTCACTTCCCTTTCTTAAAGGGACGGGAAGGAGCCTTACCTCTCCTCTCAAGACCTCTTCTCTTAGAGGTAGCTCTGGAGAGAGGCCCTCCTCGAAAGGGCTGAACCGTAGAAGTCGGTCCTTTCTTGTCAACAGAAACAAGAGGTCTCTTCTTCCTTGCAGTTTGCAGGAGAAGATCCTGAGTCGCCTTCTCAGTCAGTGATCGAGAAATGTCCTTCACTAACTGAGAAGGAAACAGGAAGTCAGACATGGGAGCGAAAACCAGGGCTGCTCTCTGTGAGGGAGAAACCGCCTTGGTTAGGAATGAACTAAAAATACTCCTCTTCTTAAGGAGTACTGCTCCGAAAAGAGAGATTTCTCCCGATCCGTCTTGTACCGCCTTGTCAATACAAGCAAGAATACTCAGAATGACTTCGGGGTCAAGACCATCCGAGTCATGAGCTTTCTTAGACATCACCCCAAGGGACCAGTCTAGGAAATTAAACACTTCCAAAATATGGAAGAGTCCCTTGAGGAGATGATCCGTCTCCGAAATCGCCCAAGACACGCGAGCTCCATTCAAAGCGTGTCTCCTTGACGAATCAACCAAGGTTGAAAAGTTCCGCTTCGGCTGCCGCTGGAAGAGAAAGGCCCATGTTCTCCCCAGTTCGGTACCAGAAACCTCTCTTGCCAGAAAGTATGGCTGGAGGCATACAGAAGGTGGTCCTGCCCAGATCCTTCTTAGACAACATCCATTTGTCTAAGGACTGAAGCGCTCTCTTCATAGAGATCGTAGGTCTCATCTTCAAGACCGACGAAGACTTAGGCACAATCGCACTCGAAAACAGTGATTGAGGCGAAGGAGGAGCGGCAGGAGTTAAAGAATCTCCGTATTCTCGTAAAAGAAGGTCAGTCAGAACTTTATAGTTCGAGACTCCTTCTCTACCGTCACCCTCTTCTTCCGAATCTCCTTCTCCACCTTGTGGAGAATCGGCCTGAAAAACGAGAGGATCTTCATCCCGTTCTCTCTCTACTGGTGACAAACTCCTACTAGGAGAGGGGCTCATAGAGTGAACCGACTCTCTCTCACGTCTAAAAGAAGTCTCGCGTCTGCTTGACTTCTCGCGCCTGAACAGCTCCTCGCGCTTGGCTGGCGCCTCGCGCTTGGCTGGAGCGTGTAGCCTGGCTGGCATCTCGCGCCTGGCTGACGTCTCGCGCTTGTCTGGCGCCTCACGCAACTCCTCGCGCCTGGCTGGCGCCTCGCGCTTAGCTGAATCCTCGCGCTTGGCTGAATCCTCACGCCTAACTGGCGCCTCAGGCCTGAGCGTATCCTGATCTAGAGCAACTCGCTCGGATAGATCCTGACGTTTGTACGACTCTTCGCGCCTGGAAGACGTCCCATGTCTGGCGGACGCTTCACGTCTGGCTGGTGAAAGAAGACGAGACTTCTTAATAGGAAGTCTAGCGTCCTTCTTGCGAGGGGGATCCCTCGAAAGAACTCCAACCAAAGAGGCAATCTGCTCTTGAACTGCAAGCAATATCCTCTTGGAAGCCACCCCAGCGTCCTCTTCAATAGAAGAAGCAGGAGAACTCGAAGGAGTGCGATCCTCAAATACAGCTCTAGGAGGCGTCGAAACCAGCTTAGCCTTCTTGATAGAAGAAGGAGCTTCCTCCGAGAAGCGTTCCGGGCTCGAGTCGAACGCGCGCTCTTTCCAATGCCTTTTCAGTGGCCTAGAAAGATCCGAGTCCTTCCACCCTCGTTTAGGTGAAGGAGAAACCGGACGACGAGAAACAATCTCGTAGGACGCTTCTATTTGAGCGGTCCTGAGCAGACTGTAACGAAACAGAACCTGCTGAAGGGACGCCTGACCGTTGGGGATTCCCCACAACCTCCGTACGACTTTCGACTTTCCTACTCCTCTGGGTATGTGAGTTTGGAAGAGGTCTAGGCCTGGGAGCATCGCAGGGACGGTCAGACGCCCCCTCCACAAAACTGGGAACACTCACTTCACTTTGTAATTCACAATCACTAGCCTTACCTTGCATGGCCGCCATCTTTGTCTTCATTTTACGAAGAGTAGCCTTCAGATTGGCGATTTCAGAAGCCGAATCCGAATGCAAAGCCTGTGAGGATTCAGATACATAGGGAGAATCATATTCATTAACAAAAGGAGAGTTAGACTCAGAAAAAGGCTCAATAGGCCTTGTACTCACACTCTTTTGTGCAGCCCGTCTAATCCTATCCCTCTCTAACTTCTTCAAGTAAGAAGTTAGAGTCTTCCATTCATTAGCATCCAACTTTTCACACTCAATACAGGTGTTAGCCAAAGAACAGTCAAACCCCCTACATTTACGACATACAGTGTGAGGATCAACCGAAGCCTTCGGTATCCTCACCTTGCAGCCTACATTCACACACACTCTCACACTAACACTTGAATCAGACATTCTATTAGAAAAATCAAAAGCAAGTCCAAATCCAGTCCACAGTAGCGAATGCCAAAACAACGATCCAGTACGTCACCAAGAAATCCAATAAAGATGATCAATAAAGTCTTGAAAAGCGAATTCCAGTCAGGAGGTAGTAACAACAATGTTGATACCACCGGCGACAGAGAAAATATGATAGAAAACGGGAATGGTTCCTAGTCCTGCCGCCCAGGGCAGGCAGGTAGATCACCTGACCTACCGGTAGCGAGTGGCGCGAAATTTGAATTTCTGTCGGGGACGACGGAGTCTTAGCTATGTGTATATCTGACAGGTAAGTTCATTGTATGAAAAGAAGACCATTGGTGGACTTTTTCTCGAGGTCAAACAGGTGAGATTTACTCAGGGGGGAGAACAACAAAACCGATTTTTGGTTCGTGGTTACTCCTTGAGATGTGAAGGAGCACCACCGTTCTCTCTTCTTTAGTACTCCCATAGTGAATAGGGCGGCCAATTCCCCTGAACCGTCTCTCACTGCCCTGTCCGCGCAGGACAACACATTGAGCCAGTCGGCAGAAAAATCCTCTTCTAGAGACTGGCAATCTTCAATTTTCCTGGCTAATGCTGCAATTGTCCAATCCAGAAAACTGAAGACTTCGATCAACTTGTATAAGTTCTTCACCAGGTGATTTCACTCGGGTGAAGAGAACAACACTTTCGCAGCCGAGAACGCTGCTCTTCTGTGAGAGTCCACAAGCGCGGAGAAGTCTCCTTGGGAGGAGGCAGAAACTCCCAAAGAAGGAACTTCTCCTGTCGCATAAAACCTGTAGGTTTTATTCTGCAGCTTCGACGGAGGGAAGGCGAACGAAGCCTTGCCTGACTCCCTCTTCTTAGCAAGCCACTCTTCTACTTCCTTCAGCGCTTTCTTCGAGAACTGAGAAAGAACTGGTTTCGGTAACCCCAAAGGCGCTGATCTCCTATCCTTCACAAACGTTGATGGAGGTGAAGAAGGAGAAGCTGGTTCAAAAAAGTCCAGATGAGTCTGTAAAAGAAACCTTAACATCCGGATAAGTCTGTAAAAGAAACTTTAACAGACTAGAATAAGCAGAAGAGGGCTTCGAATCCTGGTCTTGAGTTTCCTCTTCCGACAGGACAGCCGATACCCCGTCTTCCTCTTCCGTCTGGCTCGTTGTCTTCTTCAAAAAGATAATCAATTCTTGAAGTTGATGTTTAAAGGGACCCAAAGCGGAATCCTCTTGCAAGGGTTTGGCCTTCGAATCCTCCTTAGGTGAAGACGAAGTCGTGGCTGTCGTACGGCTCTTCTTTGAAAGCAAACAACTGGGAGTCAAAACAACACGAGACGTATGAGGCGAACGAGTCGAAGCAGCTCGAGGGTAATGAGGCGAACGAGTCGAAGAAGCTCGAGGGTAATGAGGCGAACGAGTCGAAACAGCTCGAGCACAATGAGGAGAGTCAGTCTCGCAAGTGTGCAAGCGCTGTAACGCATGTGAATGTCGGACTCCGTCCGAAGTTACGCTATCCGAAGAGGACTGACGATCTTCCCGGAAAAACTGGTCCGGCGCGAAACTGCAGGAAGGTTGTGGACTCCAGTGCTCCTTGGATTTCTTAACAGGCGGCGACATCCCTCCCATACGCTGGGCATGTCTCTTCAAAGGACGCAACACTAAATCACTCCACACTTTTCCCGTCGACACAGGCGACTGCACTTCCGAGTCGGACGACAACTGCACATCACTGATATCTACGCCTTTCCAGCAGCGTTTCCTGGGCACTGGCGAATCAACTACGACGACGGAGTTGGCGACTGACCGTGGGCAAACTCCCCCAGTCTCCCTTCGACCTCCAGTATGTCTTCTCCCGGGAGCTGGGGAGCGGGACAGGGACCTTCATCTAGGAGAACAGGGGGAACGGACAGCCGCCTCCTCGGAAACGACACTGACACTTGGCCTAACACTGGCCTTTTCACTTGACTTCTCTACAAACACACGAAACGACATACTCAAATCCATAACAGATTTTGCCAAGAACTCAAATTTCTTGTCCATCTTGGAATCTAACAAGGAAATGGTGTTGGGATCGGAAACATGGGATACCTGGTCTGGAGTAATTGGTACTGAAGTTGGAGGACTATCAATGGGTGAAATATTCGATAAAAGTCGAGAAGATAGTAACAGTTTGTTTGCCTCTAAAGGCACGGGAGTTGTCTCTACTCTAGTTTTACTACCCACTCTAAGAGCTGCTTTCCTTTTTCTATCTTTGTCTTCCAACCTTGTTCATCTAAACTACGGCACTCATCACAAGTTAATTCCTTGCTACAGCACTGACCCCTACATTTAACACAATTGGAGAGCGGATCGTAACATAGTTTAGCTAATCTAGTTTTGTAGCCACTGCTGCAAAACCTAACTGAAGAAGAACTAGCATCAGACATCTTCGTAATAACTTGTTAATAACTAGGCAGCTAATTGATGAAGCAAAAAAAGCCAACCAAGAAATTGTACATCACCAAAAAGAAAAAATCCACAATGGCGACGAAAGTCGACTGCAACAACAAACCACCGGTGTTACCCCGTGGCCGGCAGTAAACGAATAGGAGAGTCTAAGCTCAGCAGTACCAGGTATTCCCGAAAGTGGGTGGGATCTGTATCACCTACACAAACAACGGCAGCGCTGCTACCGCTGCCAGGAATTTGAATTTTCGACTGCCAGGTAAGAAAGCGTACAGCTAATGTAATTGTTTGGGAAGTAACTTATGTGAAAATAAAAATACCATATACGTAATATATTTTCATACACATAATAAATATAGAAGCATGAACATTTATAAAATCAACACATTGATCGCTTAATTTGCACTCTTTATTTTCGGAAGAGCGGCAGACAGCGGCGGACAAGAACGAACATGAAAAAACATCCTCTTTGATAACGTGAAGGGCAGTTTCAAAAGCTACCTTTTGTATCATATTTATGTACAGAAATAAAAATACCCTATACATAATACATTTTCATACACATTTTAAACATGAGCATGAACATTTATAAATCAACACATCGATTGCTAAATTTGCACTTTTTTAACTATATTTTCGGAAGAGCGGCAGGGGGCGGCATAGAACAGCGTCATGGGCATATTAGTTTACCCTAATACCTATGTAATAACTCTCAATAAAAAATTCTAATATCATTTGCATAACCTTTATGGACTGAACGGTATTCCTACAAATGTATGTACCCATTACGACGTAACGGCGCTTGCGGAGCTCTAAACCGATAATTTTGCCGTAAAAATACGTACCTTAAAATACCTCATTTTTTAATTAATATTTTTGACGACGGCCGTAAATCCAATTTGATGCTAAGGGATTGTGCCGCTAACCACAGGGTGCCTGTATGTATGTATCATCGTAAGCCGGAACATTATAGAAAAATCCTAAGAAAACCTTACTTTCAATGCTTTGGGTGCATTGAAAACTATGTAAACTGCATTCTTATTGCATTTTTCATAAAAAAAACCCTCAAATATTGATTATTTTGCATTTTTGGTGTCATATTTCATCTGCCAGATCAGCGTTGTAGGCGTCGTAACCCTGGAGCATGAGTCGTAACCCTGGAAATAATTTCTGATGAATATAATTGAAAAGCGCCCTAACCTCAGAACGTCGTATATATAGTATATATACAGGCAGTCCCCGGCTTACGACGGGTTCAGCTTGCGACGTTCCAAGGTTACAATGCTTTTCAATTGTATTTATCGGAAATTATTTCCAGGTTTACGATGCATGTTCCAGGGTTACGGCACTTACAAAGCTGATATGGCAAAAGAAATATGACTCCAAAAATGCAAAATAATCAATATTTGAAGGTTTTTTTTTATGTAAAATGCAATAAGAATGCAGTTTAGTTTTTAATGCACCCAAGGCATTAAAAGTAAGGTTTTCTTAGGATTTTTTATGCTGTTCTGGCTTAAGACAATTTTCGGGATACAACGCGTCTCAAGAACGGAACCCCCATCGTAACCCGGGGACTGCCTGATGTATGTATGCATGTATGTATGTACGTGTATATATATACTATATATATATATATATATATATATATATAGTATATATATATATATATATAAAAGAATAATTCTCAATACCTTGCCAATGGAAAAAAAAATAGAAAACACCTGAAAACAAAAAAGCATATATTCAGCTGTGGCATTCTACAGACCTATTTCTGTAATCAGACAACACCCACACCACACACGAGGAATATAGTATGACATTTGAAAGAAGCCATTATATTCCATACCTAACAATGCACACAGGGAAAAAAACAGCGCTTTGCATATAAAGTGACAAAAGTGATTACAAACCAGGTACAAAAGCAGTATCATTCAATACTGTTTTAATCAAAACTCAAACAAGGTGCCAGCACAATGCTTTAAAACTTTTCCCTCAAGTGTCACCTTTTTATCAGCTTGAGAGGATGAGGATGATGTAGCAGCTGGAAGTATCCAATTGCTCAGTCCTACCATACTTGCCAATTTTAGAGCTTCATCGTAGTCTAACTCCATCTTCAGTGCAAAAAAAGAAGAGTTCTTTTCTAACTTGCAAGTAAATAATCTAGTAATGCTGAAGTATATAAGATAATGATGGGAAGAGCAAATTTAGCCACACTGCACTGTGTATATTCATATAAATATTCTCAATGTATTTGCAATACAAAAATTTATGAAAAAGCTGGTTTTCACTTCCTGATCAATAAGTTAATCCTGTACCACACATTATTGGAAAAAATGATTGATTCTTACAACAGAACAATCCAAGGTATGCAAACGTAAGCAAATCCTTCTGCTTTTAACTAAATACTATTCACTTTACAGCAATTGCAAAATGAACATCTACTAAGTGCCACATTCCCATCATCTTAATTAGTGGCTAATGGCACTTAATTAGAAAATTTTAAAGCAACTATGGAAGAGTTATAGTTTCAAAATATTATAGTTCTGTCTTTACCTGCAAAACTTTAGCAAAGCTGAAATGCAGCTTTAGTAAATAATAGTCCTCAAATCACCTGACACAACTGAACACAGGCAGAGTTTCTTCAACTCAATATACATGAAACTAAATTTCAGACTTTCTGATACTGTAACATCACTATCTTTTCTTGTTAGAACATAAAAGTACTTGGCTAACTGCATCTTAAATTAGTGTCCAACTCTAACAAAACATCTGCCCATCTCCACCACATTCATAGCATAAGCAGGGCTGTTTGAGTGTTAGTGAAAAGCATCAACCCTAGCTTGTAGCTTTGTAGAATTACACTGCTTGAAAAATCAACTTCACATAGCATATGAACAATTTTTTACCCTTTTGTGGTTTATGCTAAGAAAAATCTTGCTATGTACATAACACTTGTTTGAACACTCGTGGCATCCAAGAATGTAGTCTATACACCACAAGTTAAAAGTAAAAGCTTCTACAGGTACTTGCATAACCACACCTCTACGTAGCCATTGCTTATAAGTAATTCCAAATACTTCCCCAAGTAACTTAATATACATCCTCAAGTAACTGAGGAAACAGATTCCTCCACACACAGCTTATCTAAATTCAATGTTTATTACAAATCCATCAAGAAATATTTGAAAACATTCATGACAGTGGGTGAAAAAGTCTTATATTTCACTTGTATTTCCTGCCTACTCTGAGGTACACTTTTGGTTATTGTTCATCTTTTTAAGATTCTTGTCCGTCATTAGTAAGACCTCTCAATTTTCTCTCACTCATAATTCAAAGTGCTTTTCAATTTTTTCTTGATCCTTTTAAAACAAGAAAATAATGAATATGGAAGTTAAATATGGTACCAATAAATTACACAATAGCCTTACCCTAGTCCCATGAATCCTCATTGCCTGCTGAGACATTTGGCTAAGTTTTTCTCGATACAACTGGGCTGCTCTTGAGTTGTATTTCTGTTGGGCATCGGAAGTTGTACAGTTGTGCTGACGGAAGAAAGTTCTCTGAAGGAAAAAAAAAAATTTGTCATCACCATAGATACACTACTGCCATGAAAAGCAATATGACAAATTTTTGAATTGAAAATTAAAGGGAAGCTTTGTTCTAACCAAAGATGACAAAACCTAAAGTACAGGTAGTCCACGAGTTATGATGTTTCGAGTTGTGATATTTCCAAGTTACAATGGCAATAGTGTATGGTATGAAACATTGCCCCAAGAGGCTGGGATGCATGAATCTCTCACCCTGAACCTGTCCCTCATTCGCTCTCACCATCTACAGAGTAAAGTTGGGTCAGTTAATTTGTGATTTTTGCTACCTTTAAACTGTTTAAAATGCAAATTTGTAAAAGATCAACATGTCTTCCAACCACCCAAATTAATTTCCAGCTGATGGGTGTAATGAAGACGAGGTATTCCATCACTTTAAAGCAGAAAATGAAAAAGATCAACCAGCATGCCTTGGGAAAGGCAGTCACAGCCACTGCATGTGACAAACACCTATATCGCAGTCAACGCTATCCACCATCGTTAAGGACTAGAAACAGATAATGGACAATGTAAAGGCAATTACTGATCACATGGAAGGAGGACCAGATACAAAATCATAAGCCACTCAGCCTCTTGACCATTCAAACAAAAGCACGCCTGCTTTTCATGAACTTAAGAAAAACTATGATACCCACAACAAAGATTTTGTAGGAAGTCATGGATGATTTCAGCATTTCAAAACCCTCCATAATTTTCACACGGCAAGCGCCAACTAGGCTGCATCCAAGTTACGATATTTTCAAGTAACGATGGATCCATTGTTGTGGAAAAGATGGTTACAGACATCAAGCAAGAGTATCATCTCTTGGCAATATCAATTTTTCTGGACTTTGGAACTGCAGCAAAAACATATTTTTTTGTTATTTCATTATAGTATTTATTCATTATGGATAAATTTCTTGTGCATGCAGGAGACTAAGTGGAACTAGAAAGGTAGGGAATGGGTATAAGCTTTATTACAGTGTGTCATGAGAGGGAAGAAATGGGGTTGGAATTATAGTAAGTAACAAATGGAAGGAAACTGATTGATTTTTAGTTCTTACTGGCATCGCATGGCGAGATTATTGATGCTAAAATGGAAGGAAAAAGTGGAAGGAGTAAAAAGAGAAAATGATAGGCTTTTAAAGATTCGAATATGGGACAAAATAGTAAATATAATATACATTCCTCAGATGGGGTGCCAAGAGCAAGAAAGAATTATTTTGACAAGATTTTGAGGCTATCATCAGAATAGTGTGGGAGGAGGAGAAACTAATAATAGGAGCTGATATGAATGGCAGGGTGGGAAAGAGAAGAGATGGATATGAGGAGGTACACGGAGGCCATGGGTTTGGAATTAGAAATGAAGATGGGGATTTCATTGTGGTGATGGCTCTAAGTTTTGAATTGGCCAATATGAACACATGGTTTCAGAAGTTGGATAAGAATTTGATAACATATGAAAGTGGAAGAGTGCAAAGCCAAATATATTACATCCTGGTCAGAGGAGCCGAAAAATGCAGTGCGATGAACTGCAAAGTGATCTTAGGAGAAACGTGTTAAACAGCATAGGTTGGTGTTGATGGATTTGAAAATGAGAGGGAAGAAACCCAAAAAGATCTAGAAATGTTATTTTCATGATAAAATAAATTTTTGAACATACTCACCTGGTAGTTATATATATAGCTGACGTCAAGGACGTAAGCTATATATGTAACTACCAGGTGAGTTAGATGTTTGAAATTAAGATTTGGGAACAAAGGAGAAAAAGGGGGAGCAATTTAGGAGGACTGTGAGAATGATGGTTAGAAAGGGGGAACGTAGAAGTTGGACAGGGTAACAGCAGAAAATATCTAGGCAGAACGAGAGAAATATGTGTGAGGGGAAGCAGAGGAACTGGTGAGAAGAACCAGCGGATATGGAGTGTTGAGAGGAGAAAAGTGGTGGTGGAATGGAGAGGTGCAAGAATCAATTAAAAGAAAATCAAAAGCATTTAAGGACTTAAAAGTAAGGCATGCACATGGTTCAGAGAAGAGGAAAGAGATGCAAGGAGGGGGGGTAGATATGGGTATTGGAAGGGCAGCAGAGCAGTTGAATGAAATTCTAGGAACAAGAGAAGGAGAAAAGGATATCTATAAAATTTCAAACTTGAGGAAAAGGCAGACACAGGATTTGGGTAAATTGGGTGTCAGACAGGATAGAGATGGAAATATCCTGTACTATAAAGATGAAGACATTAAGAGGAGATGGAGAGAGTATTTTGAACTTTAAAT
This sequence comes from Macrobrachium nipponense, assembly GCF_015104395.2. Classification (NCBI taxonomy): domain Eukaryota; kingdom Metazoa; phylum Arthropoda; class Malacostraca; order Decapoda; family Palaemonidae; genus Macrobrachium; species Macrobrachium nipponense. The sequence goes on from NC_087211.1 coordinate 29,373,555, forward strand.
ACTGAAAATGCGAGAGGAGATGGGGGAGGCACAGAGGGAGATACAGGATAGAGAAGTAAAGACAGCATTGAAGAGATCCGGAATGAGGTGCTGTGGGAGTTGTTGTATACCAATGATCTGGTGATTACAGTGGGCCCCTGTATTCGTGGATTCACATATTTGCGGATTTCTCTCGGGAACATTTCTCTGCATTATTCGCGGAAAATTCACCTATTCATGGTATTTTTCTATGAGAAATATCTGGAAATTCCTGGTTATTTTTATCAATTTCATCATAAAATGCACTTTTTGTGATAATTGTGATAAAACTATTAAAAAAACCAAGTATAAAAATTTGTAGTGGGGTTTCTCAAGTTTTAACTAACAAAATGGGCAGTTTTGGGGTTCCAACTATTCGCAGATAACTTCAGGGGGTGGGGGGGTCTAGTACGCATCCCCGCAAATACGGGGGACCACTGTACTGCTGAAGATGAGGAGGACTACAGTGAAGGGTTGGAGAGTGGAAGGAGTCTTTAGAGGGGTGGCTTAAAGGTGAATGTGAAAAAACAAAGGCTTTGGTAAGCAGTAGAGAAGATAGAGAAAGAATAGAATACAAGATAGAAGAGGTTCAATTGTAACAGGCAGAAAATTTTAAATACCTAGGATCTACTTCAAGCCAAGAGGGAGGATGTGACACCAAAGTTAACAGTAGGATAAAAGTGGCGTGGGGGAAGTGGAGAGATGTAGGTGAAGTAGTATGTGATAAGAAAATGCCAATCAAGCTAAAAGTCAAGATCTGTAACACACTGATAAGACTAGTGTTAATGTGTGGACTGGAAACATAGGCTAGAAGAGAAGAGGCGTAAGGCTTGAGAGAACAGAGATGAGAATGCTGAGGTGGATTTTGAGAATATCGCTGCTTAAAAGATTGGAAAATGATGTGGAGGGCTAATGCGAAACCCTGGGCAACGAGACTTTTGTTCACCGAGTGGATAAATCTGTGTTTCGACCCGACAGTGAAGAAATTCTTTGAAGAGAAGAGCCTCCCACTGAAATGTCTGCTGTGGTTGGACAATGCCCCTGCTCACCCTCCTGGCCTCGAGGAAGATATGAGGCGTCCAGTGCTAAAACCCACACTTGCCACATATTTGAGAAATGCATTTTATCGTACATCTGGAATCCCCTTCGTTTCCTCTTTCGAATGGTGTGAGTGTATATTTTGATGAGAATATGGTTCAATTTTGCATTATAAAATCTGTACTTTTGTAAACTTCAGCATTTAATTTTGCTCATCACTTTTACAATCAATCATACAATCAATCAGTCAATGAAACTGTGCACAGTCTAATTTTTTTCATTATATATCTGCTAATTTTGTGAGTCACTTTTACAATCAATCATACAATCAATCAGTCAATGAAACTGTGCACAGTCTAATTTTTTTTTTATATATAATATCATATTTTTGGAGTCCTAAACATTCCAAAAATTCAAACCTGTAGAAAATATCTTGAAAAATAAAGTTATGGCCTTTTTAAATTTACAAATATGATATTGTAATGATACAATTAAGTTTGTTCATACTTACCTGGCAGATATATATATAGCTGTATTTTTCCGAATCCGACAGAAATTTAAACACTTACGACACACGCAGTGGGAGTCAGGTGGTTAGTACCCATTCCCGCCGCTGGGAGGCGGGTATCAGGAATCATTCCCATTTTCTATTCATAATTTTTATTTCCACTGTCTCCTGAGGGGAGGTGGGTGGGTACTTGATTATATATATCTGCCAGGTAAGTATGAACAAACTTAATTGTATCATTACAATATCATTTTGTTCATGAAACTTACCTGTCAGATATATATATAGCTGAATCCCACCTGGTGGGGGAGTAGACAGAATAAAGAGATTTTAGGAAACATATATATGCAGATAATTGATATCTTGATTCCTTACTGTTAGCATAGCTGACTTCGTGGTTACTGCCGCGGTAAGTCTGCTTGTGCTACTAGAGTGCCAGCGAGGTAGAGACCTATATAGCTGGTGCACTCCAGATGATCTGTCAACAGGGGCGAGACCACGACGTGACCTAGACCATATTGACCATACCATGAGGGCTAAGAAGTAAAATAAATATATATATAAAATATATATATCACCACCTGACCCACCTAGCCAAAGTTAAGGTGTGTTAACTAAGGCTTAAGAGTTAAGAAGTCACCGTTGTCGGCGACTCAACTACTAAATTAAGAGCTCTTCCTAACCATTTTCTACAGGATAGGATGAGTGGTACTTCTTGCCCCCAAGATTGTGTCTGCAGACACGTATGGCCCTAGCGAGCAGCAGATCTCATATGCCATCTTCACATCTCGCAGGGAGTGTGAATTGAACACAGAGTTGCTTCGCTAAAACATGGTACTCAGGATGTTGCTGAGTGCCATGCTCTGTTGAAATGCTTCCGAGGCCGCGCCCTCACCTCGTGAGCATTCAAATCAAAAGATTTCAAATCTTTGTGCAAACACAAAGAAGGAGCTTTTTTGAAAGACCTCCTTAACAATAAAAGCCAGGGTGTTCTTCGATATGGGCAAGTTCTGGTCTTTTCCGGAACACTGCAGATTGTCAGTACGACTTCGACTTTCTTGAGTTTATGTAGATAAAACTTGAGAGACCTGACAGGGCACAGGACTCTCTCTGGCTCCTGCCCACTAACTTGTGCCATCCTTGCTTCCAAGCTCCTGGCCCAAGGACAAAACGGGTTTCCATTCTTAGGCCATAACGAAAAGCTTAGAGAGCACACCGCCTTGTGTTCTCTAAAGCCAAACTTGTGACGATGGCTTAAAATCTCACTAACCCTCTTTGTCGTATCTAGGGTGGTTAGAAAAATGCCTTCCTGATCACATGCAAGAAGTTAACAGGTAGGAGATGTTCGAATGCTTTGACATCAAGAACTTCAGACTATGTCTAAGTTCCATATTGAAAGCTTCGATCTGGACATGCACAGTCAGTCCGTCTGTACTAACGTCAGGTGACCGACCAGTTGACCAGTCAGACGAATCAAGGACAGCAAGGCTGTACCCTGAAGACCATAAGGCACTATTCTTCGCTGAAGGATGAGTGTTTGGACTGCCTGGAGGGCGATTCAAGCTAAGCAAACCTTGGGGGGTGTATCAACGAACCCAACGTTGTTAGCGAATCAACTCCTGAGCCACTCCTGACTCGAGCTTCTGGTGCCAGGAGAAAGGAGCGAGGAGCAAAAAGGCGATTCAGTCCCGAAGGACGAATGCCTGACAGTCCAACCTGGTCTCATGTTAAACGATCATCGGGGGTGTATAAACGCAACCGACTTCGTCAACAAGAAACTCAGGGCTACTATATGTCTCCTGATCTCGCACGAGTGTCTGACTCCGAGAAAACAGGTGAGACAAAAAGTAGATGGTGAGCGAGTTTCGAGATTTCACAGAACTCAAAGATCGTGAAGGGCTTTGTTGTTTGACAGAAGCAAATCTCTGAGCCCAAAGGCCGTCAACAACATATTTGCGTATTCTTTAATAGTTGTGACTGCCAGCTTATCCCATTCTTCAAACGGAAAGGGAAGACTGCAATCTTATGCTGTCAACATCTCGATAGTCTGAACGTAGTCAGACTCAGAGCGGAGAGGTTATAGGTACCTTTCGTGTTAAAGGAGACCGACTCTCTCGAAAAGTCCTTGGAAGGACGTGACCTCTGTGAATCTAGGTCTTGAAGGCCAAACATGTGGCGATTAGCGTCATTGTCGCTCCCTGTGATGATATAAATCATCTTAGTACATTTCCTAATTTTTTTTTTTTTTTTTTTTTTTTTTTTTTTTTTTTTTTTTTTTGTGAGATTGAAAAAGGGGAAAGAGACTAAAACATCCATCCCCGTTCAATATCATAGGATGGCGTTTAATGTTACCGCTCCCGGATCGAGAGAAAAAGGGAGCAGAGAAGAAGAAGCCTCTTCGTCCTCAACCTAGCGAAGAGATGAATGAAAGGACGTCCCTAAAGTCTCCACAACTCTCAACATACTTCTAAAGAAAGATTCCACTCGGAAGTCAGTAGTTGCTGCCTTCGATCGAGACGATTCGAACGGACTTTTGCAATCCTGTAACGAACCTCTAGAGGATCGTTCCATTCTACGCCTGTTGTTATAATAGGCTCTTTCTCGTAAACCCGAACCGGGACCGAGAGAAGATACTTCCTAAGATATGAGAGAGCTGTGGAAGATCAGAGTTGATATGGACCATGGTTCCAAAAACTCGTTTCGAGGACTGGAGGGACGACTGAATTGCTTCCACTTCTTTCAGATTATGATCCAGGACATCTGAAACCCTCTCCAGATGTCCGGCAACTTCTTTCTATCACCTCAAGAGATACTTAACGCACCGAGAGATGTTCAGAATCATTCCTAGATCTTTAATAAAATTTCAGTTTCCCGGTAGGAAAAAACTGTAGAGGTCTGAATTGCAGTCTATTCAGGGAAACAAAACTTCTTTAGGAAAGGAAATGGTCCCCAGCAAGCTCATCCATTTCCCTCACACAGTATGTTTACTTCCCTAATAAGGCTGCGCTTTGCCTAAGCAAGAGAGCATATAATAGTGCAATGTTGTGGTAGACTCGTAGTCCTATACCGTGCGGTAACGAGCACCGAAAGGAGTAAGATATCTCTGTAGAACATATTAAGGCCAAACGAATGCAATGTTTATTCATTCATGTAAGGAATCCCTCAATTTTAGGCTAAAGTCCGTGATTGTAGGGCAGAGATACAGTTCGTCAGTCAATCCCGCAGGAGAGAGAGAGACGTAACTGCCAGCACAGAGATACGGTTAGTCAGTCAATCCCGCAGGAGAGAGAGACTTAACCTACAGCGCATGACAGCGAACGAGTTGGTACTGGCTCGTTTGACTGGAGGAGAGGAGTCAGAGGACAGTGACAGCAGCAGCTTACGATCGTCCGTCATCGTCGTCTCTTAACTTTATGCCTGGGTTGCCAGCTACCCTATTCTATGAAGAAAAAGGTTCGTTATTTTAGCATAAAGAGACTCTCAAGCTGGTATATTTAAGCGAAACAGAAAACGCTAAATATATAGATGCGTTTGTGTCGTCAGAACACTACCATACAACGGGTAAAAGATAAATCGGAAACTCCTGGAAGGCTGCAGGAGTAACGATTAAATGTCCTTAAAATGGACCATAGACCTCTCGGCTGCCATCCGAAGAGGTAACTACAGCAAGCGTATATGACTTGAACCAACCAGAAATAAAATAACGCAAGGCAAAATATGAAATTATATCACAATAAAGTTTGTTCATACTTACCTGGCAGACATATATATAGCTGAATTCGGAAATACAGCTACATACATATCTGACAGGCAAGTTTCATGAACAAAACTTAGGAGAATCGAAGCAGTCAGCTCAAGCTTCTTATGTTATTGGACATAAGCGTTCATTGACGTAGTCTACAAGTCTATTTCTTGTACAGTCTGCGAATGACGAATGAGAGCTCTTCCGAATCTTGTCAATAAGAGCTTATTCGCTTACGCAATATCAAGTTAATGAGATGTTTGTCAATGAGAACTAACCCATTTACGGGACAAAGAGATATTTTGTCAATGAGGGGATACCCACTTACTTGACAAAACGATAGTATATTGTCAATGGGGGAAAGTCACTGAATTGACAAAACGTAATCCAGGAAGTCGAGCATTTATTTTCCGATTCCCGTCTCAAACGAGGAAGGGGCAAGAATCCTGTTAAGAGACTGGGCTTACGTCAGGTATTACGACGATGTTCAATTCGGCAGCGTAGTCCCGACTAGGAACTAACAAAAATCTATCATCTGAAAAGCCCTTTCAGATGGGCTAAAAAGCTGGCAAAATTATCCTGGGAAGAGGAAGAAACTCTCCAACCAGCTTCCTCTCCCGTATCACAACTAATGCCTGCTAAAGCTTAAAATTTATTGGCAGTATGGCAAAGGCAGTCCTGTCTTGCGCTTTCCTGAAGAGCGTACTTTTGATGAGTGCCTTTGCAAGAATCCTACTGAACGTTGCCAGAGTCCTGACGTGCAGGACATCGAGCCTTTATAACCCGTAACTGCCTTATCGCAAAGTCTTGACTGCGGTAGTGGCAACTTAAATTTATTGGCAGAATGGCAAAAGCTTGCGGTAGAGCAAACGAGAACTTCCCTTTTCACGAAAACCCGATGTCTTTGCTGGGTTTCGAAGAAGTTGTCTGTTCACTTTAAGCTTACTCCGAAGCACTGCCTACTTCACATTCTTGCAGGTGAGGTAGAGGTATCATCGAAGGTAGAGGTAAAAATTCTTTAAGCCCAAATCTGAAACAGAGCTTGAAGAGTTCAACAGAAAACGTTCAGCCAGGCGAACACCACCTGGCGTGCGCTGGTGCACGCTCGGCGTCCACTGGAGCGCGCGCTTGGCTCCATGAGCGCGCTCGGCGCCATTGGAGCGCGCTCGGCGTCCACTGGCGCGCACGCTCGGCGTCCACTGGCGCGCGCTTGGTGTGCACCCGCGCGCCCCTGGCTTGGGCGTCCGGGCGTCCGCTCTCAAAAGCTTACTGCTACTATGACTTCTTTTACGTATTTCTCGGTGGAAAGACGGACACGAGTTCAGGCGACGTTCGCCTTCTTACTTCTTACTGAAACGCATAACGAGAGAGAGAGAGAGAGAGGACGTGAAGCGTCCTCTTCTATAAAGCTTCTATTTAGAGGGCGCGAGTCCATCCGAAAGCTCCAACCCCTGCGCGGGGAGGACGCTTCGGAGGACGAGAAGCAATCCTTCAGGATTCGTGCACGTGCACGCACTTAGGCAGTCTGGGATTTTCATCAGAAACTGCCGAAGGCACGCCAGATCGGTGGGGGTTCCTCGTAACCCTCCTTCGGCTTTGAATGCTCTCTCATGGTCTGGGATCAAGCAGAGGTCCCCGGCCTAGAGGCGAAACGAGGCGATCATGGACGCACCCTCCACTACACAAGGGGTATCACTGCACTTCTGCACTTCACTTTTACTCTCTAAAGCAAGCACTTTCGATTCTAAGTTACGAATCGAGGAGTATCAGAGAAAGGGCAATTTCTCTACAGACACTGCTTAGGGCCCGAAGGCAACACTGCAGGGTTAGGAGTAACATTACAGAAGTAGCACTTCACAGCAATGAAGGAGAGCGAGCACCTCTCGTAGACATATACATAGCCCGTAGGCCATACTACAGGGTTATGCAAAATAAAGTCTACAGGAAGGTTAGCAGGTTCACTACCCTGACTTTTGTTACGATTAATTGCGTACATACGAATCAGTCTTCCCTTAGGAATTAGCTGTTTTACTGATTAATTGCGTACATACGAATCATACGTCTTCCTTACGGAATAGACAAAGTCTCACACTCCTTACATGACAAATCTCAACAAAGAAGCAAGACCCATACCCCTCGTACATACAAGTGCGAATCTACCGAAGCTTACGGTAGCCCACACCTATCTTTGCAGACAACCCCGTCTGAAACTAGCCTAACTAGATTCAGATATTTTATGCAAAAATGAATCAAATTCAAATCAATTTAAGATAGCGTATGCCTAGCCACAAATCCAAGTGAATAAATCAAAAGACAATTAGGATACTTAGCGGCAATGAAGTTTCCAAAATCCTAAGACGGAGGTACTGAAAACAGGTGTTTTCAGCACCGGCGACAGAAAAATTATGAATAGAAAATGGGAATGATTCCTGATACCCGCCTCCCAGCGGCGGGAATGGGTACTAACCACCTGACTCCCACTGCGTGTGTCGTAAGTGTTTAAATTTCTGTCGGATTCGGAAAAATACAGCTATATATATATCTGACAGGTAAGTTTCATGAACAAATGTAAATTTAAAGGCCTTTTTTCTGTTTCTTAAAATGTGGTGAGTGTGGGTTTTAGCACTGGACACCTCATATCCTAGTGGAGTATTCTTTTATCAAGGTTCTTTATCTTCCGCCCAACACCAGCCCTCTCCTCCAGCCCATGGACCAGCAAGTGATATTGAACTTCAAGAAGCTGTATACGAAACATCTTTTCAAGAGATGTTTCGACATCACCGATACCACAAACCTTACCGTGTGTGAATTTTGGAAGGAGCATTTCGATATCGTGATATGCATCAGACTCATCAATCAAGCTTGGCAGGAGGTTTCGAGGCGAACCTTGAATTCTTCGTAGAGGAAACTCCGCCCTGATGGCGTATCTGCCCGAGACTTCGAGGGATTCAACGTTGGCAAAGCTGATGCAGATTCAGAAACAGTTGACGATCCTGAAACCATTTTGCAACCAGATCTTAATGAGATCGTTGCACTCGGCAAGTCCATGGGACTGGCGTCGATGAGGACGACATCAATGACTTTCTTGAGGAGCACCAAGAGGAGCTTACGACGGATGACCTGAAGGAGTTGGAGGCCATGCAATATAACGTCGTTCAAGAAGAGTTCTCTAGCAACAGCGAGGAGGAAGAGGACCCTATGACAACGGCAAAAATTAAGGATGCTCTAGCTGCTTTTCATAAAGTGCAATCATTTGTAGAAACGAGACACCCTGACAAGGCTTACACAGGTCGTATGCTTGCGCAGTTCGATGACGTTTGCCTGAGTCGTTTCAGGAACATTGTGAAAAGCAGGCAGAAGCAATCTTCCTGGGATAGTTATTTTTTAAAGAGGCCTTTAGTAGTAGTAAGCAAACAGGAAGATCCAAGTCATACGAAAAAGCAGAACGTTGAAAGTGGTGAAGAAATTGAAATTTTGTAAAAAAAAAAAAAAAAAAAAAAAAAAAAAAATGTCAAGTATAAAAAAGTAAAAAAATGTAAAAATCAAGAAAAAAAAAATAGAAATTTAATTTTAACTTTTTTTGTAAAGTTAAGTGTTAATGATTTTTGCCTTGTTAATGTTAATGTGTTTCCTAAAGTTTAGTGTTAATGTTTTCTGCCATTTTTTAATGTTTCATAAAGTTGAGTGTTCATGTTTTCTGCCATTTGTACTCCTCCTTTGTCGCCACTTTCAGAGATCGCCTCACTCAAAAGGTAAGGTTCCACATTTTACTACATATGTATGTACATGTATGTACAGTATTTCTTGTACCATGTACACTAATACACTTTATTTACAGGTAGAGTATAGGTTATGTTAGGTATTGAATGGTCCAAATTGTTGTATTTCATTGTTTATTGGTTAATTTAGCTTTATATTAAAATTTACTGTGGTGTTTTTGTAGGGCATGGAACGAATTAGGCAATTTACATGTAAAACGTGGTTTGAGATACAAAAAAATCAGGTTACGAAGGATGCTTCAGAACGGATAAATTTCGTATCCTGAGGCACTACTGTATGTATGTATGTATGTGTATGATATATATATATATATATATATATATATTATATATATATATATATATATATATATATATATATATATATAGATATATATATATATATATATATATATATATATCATACAGGCGGTCCCCGGGTTGACGGACGGGTCGGCTTACGACGTTCCGAGGTTACGACGCTTTTTCTTAAATATTAATTGAAAAATCCGCCCTGGGTTACGACGCTTGTTCCGAGGTTACGACGCTGACGCTTCCGACGCTCCGAGTTTACAACGCTTTTAAAAAACACAAACTATGATAAGAATCCTTTATAGTTTAGCACAGTTTCTCTTCTCTCTCTCTCTCTCTCTCTGTATTTTCTGATGAAAATAATCACTAATTAGTGTATTTGATGTTTATTTTCATGACTAAATACATTTCATAAAATATAAAATTAATCAGACTGCGATCATGAAGCCAACAAATACATATGTATTTTTTAGAATTCTTCTTCTGTTTTAATATTACATTACAATGTTTCATTATAGCTGTCAGTAACTCGGTATCTCCATAAAAATAATAATTCTCTCTCTCTCTCTTCTCTCTTCGTCTCTCTCTCTCTCTCTCTCTTCTCTCTCTCTCATCTCTCTCTCTCTCTCTCTCTCTACTACAAAGATGTATGTTTTTTTGTATGATAAAGAAATGATTTACTATTTTCAAATAATATTAATTTATACAGCAATAATATCAATTCAATAAAGAAAATACCATAGTGAATTAGTAAGATTTTAGCTTATATTTAAAAAATTATGGAAGAATGAAGGAAATCCCAGTCTTCTCTGTAACCTTTTCCTCAGATGCAGGTACTAAAACTGTCAGATATATCAAGTTCTGTGACAGCCCGAGGGGGAAGAGTTGGGGGAAGAGTTGGGGGAAGAGCTGCAGTGTTGCAATGACGTGGTCCTGAAATTTTCCCCCCCCCTCTCTCTCTCTCTCTCTCTCTCTCTCTCTCTCTCTCTCATTTACTGAGACTCGAGATTTTTTATGTACTTGTACTATTTGTTTTTAATACTTTCAAATAATAATAATAATAATAATAATAATAATAATAATAATATGTTTTGTTAAAAATAACTGCTGCTTCAGCACTATTAATCTTATAAGAGTCTCTCTATCTTTCTGATGACGGCTTTCTCGTTGTTGCTTAGACTGGCGAGCAACGCACCAAAGGGCATGGTAAAATTCGGTTGAGTCATTTGATTTATTATTGCTTATACAATTCTCTCTCTCTCTCTCTCTCTCTCTTTCTAACGCGACGTTTCCTCCTGATCGACAGGACATTATCAAGCGATAACTGCTGAGGGACTGAATTCCAGTGGCGAGTCCTTCTCCTTTTATCGTGGTGTTGCGAGCTCTCCAGTACGATCAGAGCACTTCTCCGGTAGGTCGAGTTTTTATTGGTTCCCGGGAAGGTGACTCATACGGCGGGCGTTGACTAGTCTTGCAGACCTTCTCAGGTAGGGGTATCACCGGGAGCCTCTTGATTGGCTTCTACCTGCGTGACGTCACCCCTGGTATTATTCTCATGGTCCGGTGTTCGTTCCATGCGCGCTGGTACTTTCGTTAGGGGAGAGGGGTGTGGTCCTCCTCACACACGTCGGTATCAGGAACGCTTCTTGGGTGGTATTGAGGGGAGCTTTTCTTCGAGGATGAGCAGCGCTTCTAGGAGACGCAGACGTCGTGGGTCAGGTGCTCTCCCGATGATTCTTAGTATTCCTGACGATGTCGTCTCTCGTGATGTTTCTGCGGTGTACTGCAAGGGCGTGCTGCCTAATGGCGCCCTCCTGGGCGTGGCAGGAAATCCTTTTTGACAGGCGCATCGTCGTCATGCCGATGTAAATCCCAGGGCATCCTTGGGCGGGGCATACGTATCGGTAGACGACGTTGGACTGCTTCAGGGGGTCTCCTGCCGGTGGGGAGGGGTTGTTCTTCATCAGGAGGTCTTTCGTACGCCGATTCTTGTAATAAATAATGAGGGACACTCTCTTTCCTTCCTCCATGGGGCGGACGTGTTCCTCTATTATTTTCTTCATGGCTGCTTCTTCTTCCTTGTATTGGTGGTGCATGAAGGCTTTATAGAAAAGTTTTGATATCCTCCGGGGGCGGAATGTTCCTTCTCTCTTCCTCCGTCATGTACCACTTGTCAAGGGCGGCTCGAGTTCTCGGTTTACGAGTTTGTTCGAGTACCCATTGTAATTAGCATCTGGGATGCTCGGTCGAGTTCGAGGTGTGTGCCTGCCACGTCGAACAGTGCGAGAGGGCCCTCCTTACGAAGGCCCTGACGGTGGTGGTCTTGAACCGCGCAGGACACTCGCTATCACCATTCAGACAAAGTCCGAGGTTCGTAGCTTTGGTGTAAACGGTCGTCGCCAACTTCTGATTCGTCTTCGTGACAAGGACGTCGAGGAAGGGGAGCCGATCGTTGCTGCTGTACTCGACAGTGAAGTTGAGTGCGCTGTTCTGCAGGAACTGCTGCCGAAGGGCTTCTACCTCATCCTCGCAGTCGGCTTGCACGAAGATGTCATCGATGTAGCGTGCGTATGTGCGGGGACATCTGTGTTGCGAGAAGACCCTTTCTTCCACTTCTCCCATGTAGAAGTTGGCGAAGAGGACTCCTAAGGGGGACCCCATCGCTACGCCGTCCTTCTGGCGGTACATCTGTCCTCGGTGGGTGGTGAAAGGGGCTCTCTTCGTACAGATATCCAGCAGGGTTCTTAAGGAGTCTTCTGGGATGTTAGGGGGTGGGGGCTCATATCGGGATTCCTATATACCCGCTCCATGATGATCCCTATCGTCTCGTCGACTGGGACGTTGGTGAATAGGGACTCAACGTCTAAGGACGCCATGGTTCCCGCACGGGGGAGTCGCGGATCTTCTCCAAAAATTCCACCGATGAGGTGAGGCAGTACCTGGAGGGGATATAGGGGGTCAGAATTTTATTAAGGCGTTTGGCCAGAGCGTAAGTCGGGGCGGGCGTTTGGCTGATGATCGGGCGTAGGGGGTTGCCTTCCTGTGGGTCTTCACGTTCCCGTAAAGGTAGCCGAGGCTGTAGTCACCTTGGATGGGCGGGAGGTGTGTGGCATTCGTAGCGGCATTCACGGCTGCGATGACCCGGTTGGCGTCGCGTTTGATGTCTTCCGTAGGGTTCTTCGTAAGTCTCTCGAATTTAGAGACATCAGACAAGATGGCGTCGAGTTTCTCGAAGTATTCGAGGTGTTGATGAGCACGAACGCGGCTGTCTTGTCTGCACGCCTTACGGTGATGTCTTCTTTCTTCTTCAGATCTGCGGCTGCTCCTTCATCTCTTTGGTGTATATACCGCTCGAGTATGACCCCCTGTCCGTAAGGGCCTCTGCTAGCAGAAGGGGTTGAAGGGCGTCCGTCGTTGTTAGGATCTTCTTTGCTTCCAACTGCTGAATCGAGTCGAGGAGCATCTCAATCTCCAGGCGTTTCTTGTGTTTCTTCGGTTTTGACATGAAGTGGCAGTTTAGTCCGAGGTTTAATATGTCATTTTGTTCAGGGGTGGGCTGGTATGGAGTGAGGTTGATATACCTCTGTGTCTTTTCTTGAATGCGTAGCTTACCGCCTTTGAGGGCGACAAGCTTGCGGGTTACGCCCCTAACCCGGTTACGCATGTCATCTTCGCTTAGGTAGGCAAGGCGCGCGTTAATATCTTCGTAGGTGGGAGGCTCGCGCTGGTCCTCCGCTCGGTCGTCTGGTTGGTGGTGGTGGCCTCTTGCAGGGGTGTCGTGTCTGGTATTGTCATCAGGATCAGGGCGGACAGCTTCAGCACGTATTTCCGCCCATTCTTCTCGCAGGCGGTGATGTTCCTCCTTCAGGGTCTTCATATCGGCAGTCTTCTCCCGTAGTTGCCGCTGTAGGAGGGACGTTCTGAAGTCCCTGGTCCTTTCTTCATTTCTTGCTGTGGGTCGTGCAGCCTGATGTTTGTATATTTCGGAAGGAGACCCTCTCGTAGACATGTTTTGTTAAAATAACTGCGGCTTCAGCACTATTAATCTTATAAAGAGTCTTCTCTATCTTTCTGATGACGGCTTTCTCGTTGTTGCTTAGACTGGCGAGCAACGCACCAAAGGGCATGGTAAAATTCGGTTGAGTCATTTGATTTATTATTGCTTATACAATTCTCTCTCTCTCTCTCTCTCTCTCTCTCTCTTTCTAACGTCAGGAATACTAAGATCATCGGGAGAGCACCTGACCCACGACGTCTGCGTCTCCTAGAAGCGCTGCTCATCCTCGAGAAAGAAAAGCCTCCCCTCAATACCACCCAAGAAGCGTTCCTGATACCGACGTGTGTGAGGAGGACCACACCCCTCTCCCCTAACGAAAGTACCAGCGCGCATGGAACGAACACCGGACATGAGAATAATACCAGGGGTGACGTCACGCAGGTAGAAGCCAATCAAGAGGCTCCCGGTGATACCCCCTACCTGAGAAGGTCTGCAAGACTAGTCAACGCCCGCCGTATGAGTCACCTTCCCGGGAACCAATAAAAACTCGACCTACCGGAGAAGTGCTCTGATCGTACTGGAGAGCTCGCAACACCACGATAAAAGGAGAAGGACTCGCCACTGGAATTCAGTCCCTCAGCAGTTATCGCTTGATAATGTCCTGTCGATCAGGAGGAAACGTCGCGTTAGAGAGAGAGAGAGAGAGAGAGAGAGAGAGAGAGAGAATTGTATAAGCAATAATAAATCAAATGACTCAACCGAATTTTACCATGCCCTTTGGTGCGTTGCTCGCCAGTCTAAGCAACAACGAGAAAGCCCGTCATCAGAAAGATAGAGAAGACTCTTTATAAGATTAATAGTGCTGAAGCAGCAGTTATTTTTAACAAAACATGTCTACGAGAGGGTCTCCTTCCGAAATATACAAACATCAGGCTGCACGACCCCACAGCAAGAAATGAAGAAAGGACCAGGGACTTCAGAACGTCCCTCCTACAGCGGCAACTACGGGAGAAGACTGCCGATATGAAGACCCTGAAGGAGGAACATCACCGCCTGCGAGAAGAATGGGCGGAAATACGTGCTGAAGCTGTCCGCCCTGATCCTGATGACAATACCAGACACGACACCTCTGCAAGAGACCACCACCACCAAACAGAGACCGAGCGGAGGACCAGCGCGAGCCTCCCCACCTACGAAGATATTAACGCGCGCCTTGCCTACCTAAGCGAAGATGACATGCGTAACCGGGTTAGGGGCGTAACCCGCAAGCTTGTCGCCCTCAACGGCGGTAAGCTACGCATTCAAGAAAAGACACAGAGGTATATCAACCTCACTCCATACCAGCCCACCCCTGAACAAAATGACATATTAAACCTCGGACTAAACTGCCACTTCATGTCAAAACCGAAGAAACACGAGAAACGCCTGGAGATTGAGATGCTCCTCGACTCGATTCAGCAGTTGGAAGCAAAGAAGATCCTAACAACGACGGACGCCCTTCAACCCCTTCTGCTAGCAGAGGCCCTTACGGACAGGGGGTCATACTCGAGCGGTATCTACACCAAAGAGATGAAGGAGGCAGCCGCAGATCTGAAGAAGAAAGAAGACATCACCGTAAGGCGTGCAGACCAAGACAGCCGCGTTCGTGCTCATCAGCACCTCGGAATACTTCGAGAAACTCGACGCCATCTTGTCTGATGTCTCTAAATTCGAGAGACTTACGAAGAACCCTACGGAAGACATCAAACGCGACGCCAACCGGGTCATCGCAGCCGTGAATGCCGCTACGAATGCCACACACCTCCCGCCCATCCAAGGTGACTACAGCCTCGGCTACCTTTACGGGAACGTGAAGACCCACAAGGAAGGCAACCCCCTACGCCCGATCATCAGCCAAACGCCCCCCCGCCCCGACTTACGCTCTGGCCAAACGCCTTAATAAAATTCTGACCCCCTATATCCCCTCCAGGTAACTGCCTCACCTCATCGTGGAATTTTTGGAGAAGATCCGCGACTCCCCCGGTGCGGGGAACCATGGCGTCCTTAGACGTTGAGTCCCTATTCACCAACGTCCCAGTCGACGAGACGATAGGGATCATCATGGAGCGGGATATAGGAATCCCGATATGAGACCCCCTAACATCCCAGAAGACTCCTTAAGAACCCTGCTGGATATCTGTACGAAGAGAGCCCCTTTCACCACCCACCGAGGACAGATGTACCGCCAGAAGGACGGCGTAGCGATGGGGTCCCCCTTAGGAGTCCTCTTCGCCAACTTCTACATGGGAGAAGTGGAAGAAAGGGTCTTCTCGCAACACAGATTTGTTCCCGCACATACGCACGCTACATCGATGACATCTTCGTGCAAGCCGACTGCGAGGATGAGGTAGAAGCCCTTCGGCAGCAGTTCCTGCAGAACAGCGCACTCAACTTCACTGTCGAGTACAGCAGCAACGATCGGCTCCCCTTCCTCGACGTCCTTGTCACGAAGACGAATCAGAAGTTGGCGACGACCGTTTACACCAAGCTACGAACCTCGGACTTTGTCTGAATGGTGATAGCGAGTGTCCTGCGCGGTTCAAGACCACCACCGTCAGGGCCTTCGTAAGGAGGGCCCTCTCGCACTGTTCGACGTGGCAGGACACACACCTCGAACTCGACCGAGCATCCCAGATGCTAATTAACAATGGGTACTCGAACAAACTCGTAAACCAGAGAAACTCGAGCCGCCCTTGACAAGTGGTACATGACGGAGGAAGAGAGAAGGAACATTCCGCCCCCGAGGATATCAAACTTTTCTATAAAGCCTTCATGCACCACCAATACAAGGAAGAAGCAGCAGCCATGAAGAAAATAATAGAGGAACACGTCCGCCCCATGGAGGAAGGAAAGAGAGTGTCCCTCATTATTTATTACAAGAATCGGCGTACGAAAGACCTCCTGATGAAGAAACAACCCCTCCCCACCGGCAGGAGACCCCCTGAAGCAGTCCAACGTCGTCTACCGATACGTATGCCCCCCCCGCCCAAGGATGCCCTGGGATTTACATCGCATGAACGACGATGCGCCTGTCAAAAAGGTATTTCCTTGGCCACGCCCAGGAGGGCGCCATTAGGCAGCACGCCCTTGCAGTACACCGCAGAAACATCACGAGAGACGACATCGTCAGGAATACTAAGATCATCGGGAGAGCACCTGACCCACGACGTCTGCGTCTCCTAGAAGCGCTGCTCATCCTCGAAGAAAAGCCTCCCCTCAATACCACCCAAGAAGCGTTCCTGATACCGACGTGTGTGAGGAGGACCACACCCCTCTCCCCTAACGAAAGTACCAGCGCGCATGGAACGAACACCGGACATGAGAATAATACAGGGGTGACGTCACGCAGGTAGAAAGCCAATCAAGAGGCTCCCGGTGATACCCCCTACCTGAGAAGGTCTGCAAGACTAGTCAACGCCCGCCGTATGAGTCACCTTCCCGGGAACCAATAAAACTCGACCTACCGGAGAAGTGCTCTGATCGTACTGGAGAGCTCGCAACACACGATAAAAGGAGAAGGACTCGCCACTGGAATTCAGTCCCTCAGCAGTTATCGCTTGATAATGTCCTGTCGATCAGGAGGAAACGTCGCGTTAGAAGAGAAGAGAGGAAGAAGAAGAGAAGGATGTGAGACGAGAGAGAGAGAGAGAGAGAGATGAGAGAGAGAGAGAATTGTATAAGCAATAATAAATCAAATGACTCAACGAATTTTACCATGCCCTTTGGTGCGTTGCTCGCCAGTACTAAGCAACAACGAGAAAGCGTCATCAGAAAGATAGAGAAGACTCTTTATAAGATTAATAGTGCTGAAGCAGCAGTTATTTTTAACAAAACATGTCTACGAGAGGGTCTCCTTCCGAAATAATAATAATAATAATAATAATAATAATAATAATAATAATAATAATAACTGTAATTACAAAATTCATATGTGATAGTATTTAAAGAAAATACAATACGTACTAATCTATCCATGTCACTTTTAATTAAGGTTAACTCTCTCTCTCTCTCTCTCTCATCTCTCTCTCATCTCTCTCTCTCCTGGCTCTCTCTCTCTCTCTCTCTCTCTCTCTCTCTTTTGCCACACAAGATAATAATGTGTCATTGTGGTAACTCAATCCCTCTCTTTCGCTGGAAGCGTTATAAGTATTTTTTGAGAGAACAGAGAGAGATAAACACACTCTCTCTCTCTCTCTCTCTCTCTTTTACCGAGATGAAAGAATTTTTATGGTACTAGTATGTAAAATGTTTATTGATAATTTCAGTTATTTAATAATAATAATAATAATAATAAAACTTTAATTACAAAATTCATAATGGTCGTATTTTAAAGAGATGAAAATGACCTTTTCCATTTCACTTGTAAGGATAATTCCTCTTTCTTACTGAGAAGAGAGAATTTTTATGGTAGATGCATGTGTTTATTATATTTTTCAAATAATAATAATAATAATAATAATGATAATAATAATAATAATAGAAGTAGTAATAATACGATAAACTAATTTCAAAACAAAATTCTTCCCTTTGTCTTTTTCTGTATCAATTTCCCTAACTCAACTCGAGTGACACTCGGAGCTTAATGCCATACAATGGGCAACGAATTTAATGGTTTTATGTAATTCTCTCTCTCTCTCTCGCTCTCTCTTATGAGATGAGATCATTTTCATGGACATGTATGTAATAAGTTTATCATTAATATTTTCCAATAATAATACTTATTAACTGTAAGTACAAAATTCATATCTGAGTATTTTAAATACAATTAATCATTTCCATTTCTCTCTTTTAAATACTGTGAGGACAATCTCTCTCTCTCTCTCTCAATCTCTCTCTCGTTCTCTCTCTCCTCTTTCCTCTCTCTTCTCTCTCTCGCTCTCTCTCTCTCTCTCTCTCTCTCTCTCTCTCCACAAGATACTTGTCATACATTTGGTGTTTCTATTTCTCTTTTATCTCTCGCTCTCAGCAGTAAAGAATTTGATAGACAGACAAACATAATTGCACAGTCCTCTCTTCTCTTCTCTGGAGAAATATATGTGTTTATGGGAGGGGGAAAAAGTTGCCTACAGACTCATTTCAATCTATTGAAACCGTAAGGAGTTATTTTTTCTCTCTCTCTCTCTCTCTTGTATTTTAATGAAAATATACAGGTAATTTGTGAATACACAGTGTTGCACATGAAAAAGTAAATTAGTGATAATTTTAGAGATAAGCCCTAAAGAAAAATTGCAAATTAGTAGGAAATTTTCCCTGTGGACATGTTTTCAAGAACGTCGTTCCGGCTTACGACGATTTTCGGGTTACGACGCGTCTTAAGAACGGAACCCCCGTCGTAAAACCCGGGGACCGCCTGTATATATATATATATATATATATATATATATATATATATATATATATATATATATATATATATATATATATATAATATATATTATATATATATATATATATATCTATATATATATATATTATTATATATATATATATATATTATATATTATATATATAATTCAGCACGACTTTGTCATTCAGTTTTTAATAATTCAGCACAAGGTCAATATGAAAGATACTGAATAACTGAAATTCTTTTGTATTATTTTAGGATTTTCATCAAAATACATTGAGGCTAATTTGTCATACTTTACCCTAAAAAGCACAATACCAATACAAGAATATTTACCGCATTGGTGTTGCCACCAAGCTGCATATTGCGAAGCTGTAGCCATGTCCAGTTTGTATCAAGTTGAGTTGAGCGAACAAACGTTAGGTGAACGCCTAAACTACGATGGACAGCCGAACAGTCAATGCAGATGAATACTCCATATGTTAGAGAGGCCCAAGTTGGATTTTTGGCATTGCAATCAAAACAAACCTGAAACAAAATATGCAAATATCATTAAAAATCCAGTACTACATAATAACTACTCAACCTTCAAACTAAATCATAGCATTGGTCGACACAATAATGGAAGATTCTGAAGCAGGTAATACCCACTATTACCAAATGTCATCAATATACTGAAGTAGGTAGCACTTCTACTGTCTTCACATAACTTTTATGAACATTATGATAAAATAGCATATTTTTTAAAGTAATTTGTATTTTGGCTGATATACACACCTAAGTTTTTTACATTACAATATGGATACAAATGCAAGCTAGAATAGCCATTAAAAACATACTGACAAGGTTGTTAACAATCAACGGGCAGGGCAGGGCATTCCACCTCACATTTCGGGCCAAGTACCAGATGAAAGGGGTGGCTGAGGTGGGTCTTTATATTATAAACTTCAGGTTTGTATATTATGGAAAATACAAATTACTTTTAAAATTTACTATTCGTTCCTACATGAATACAACTTTTGTTCTTTACTCTAGGAGACTTTACATTGGTGGAAGGACCAAGAGAGGAGCAGAGAAAGGAACCCAGCACTCCTGGCATGATGTACATATGGGATGTGCAGTAGCCAGACTTCTGGATCACCAAGTAATGGATTTGTATGCGATTGCTTGACGAGGCTCGAAAATCCATAAAAACGTCAAAGACAACCTGGCCAGGCTGTAGTAACGAACAGGTTTGTATTGTTTTTGCCTTTCTCCCCTTGTCATGAGGAAGGGTGAAACAAGAATAAACTTACAACTTTGAGCATACCATTCAAAAAATTGAAGCTTCGTCAACATAATGATATATGAAAGCCCCATACGAACTGAAATAAGCATGTGAGCTCTTCGTAAAATTTGTTTTCAAGGCAGTTTTGAAATCCAATATGGCGGTAATCGAGTGACTGGCCATTCTAACCACAGACAATCCACCATCTTTCTCAGCCTTCCCAGCACTCATTTGAACAATGTTAGTGTTTATATGTAACGTTTATTGATCTTACTCAAGATTGCAGTTGTAATCAGCACAATAAAACAACATTTTGTTGCCTATATTAAGTGAAAGTATGAAACTTTATTCCTGGGGTTATGGTTTGAACTAAATTCATTTTTACCTTGTAATCTGTGGTTTTATCCTTACTGCCATCACAACTGAAACTCCACAGTGCTTATTTGATTGTAATTATACACATTTTGGTCTTAATTCACTCCAAATTGCACTTACACCACGTTCTTGTTCCTGGTTCCTAAGCACTCACTCCACAAACACAGTTACGAGCGGCAAACAACTACACTGTTTATGAGGTGCAAAGCTTTATTCCCTTGCTTACTTTAATCTTTATTTAGTTTAACTTTACTTAGTTACTTCAAAATGTTTATGTAATTCATGTCTACTATTATCCCTTTTTTTGCAACCAAATTAACCCCGAAAAATTACAAATATTTCTTATGTACTTACGAGCAGATAACGCAATGAAAAATGACTCATCATTGCCAATCTGGTGGAGCTTCACACATACGCCGATGCATTTACAAACTGTTTCCCTGAGCTCTAGTTGTCATAGTAATGCAGTAATGATAAAATATGCTAATTTCACTTATTTCCCCGGTTTTGTGTAAGTCTCATACCCAGTTTGGAGGGTAAACATACCAATTGACAACACTGATGAACAATTGAAGAGAGCAAAACACCGCAAAGAATGCCGTAGTTCCCTTGGATAAGTAGTGGTTAGAAGTCGCGTTTAAGATTGTTGTGATGAAAGTGCCCCAGCGTCTATGGGTACAAGTGGTGTGCGAATTTAGCACAGGAAATGGGAAGTTTGTTGACACAAGCGACTCCACAAACATCAAGATGGCGTCAATCTTCTAAACATTTTTAATTGTAAGTGATAATTTCAAAACTGTCATGGGGGTAGTGTGCACTGCGTTTGGTCACGCTTTTCATTACCCTCTTTTTAATCTTAAAATATGGCCTTAATTTCTAACTTTGGAGAAAATACTTACTTCGAAAGAAGAGTAAAAGTCTTGAGCTCCTGTGTCAGGATGTGTTAAAGTACTTTTTCAGAGGGTGGCCAAAAACGCGGTAATCGGTGAGTAGGCCAGTCCAGTCCAGTCGGTTGTTTACCCTAATTGAATTGTTGTTACCAATTTTAGATTGGCTGTAGCAGGAGAGGGTATTTCTACAGAAGCAATCCGCGGTGGCCTAGACTATGGCAATTGACGTTTTCCTGTTATTTTACTTACTGAACAAGAATTTAAAGTAATATTTATTCAGACGACTGTAATTAACCCACAGGGGCCAGTAATAAACGCGGATAAATACATTGGACGCCCCAATCCCTAGTGGATGTTGTATCCGCGGTTACGTTCCTTGCAGTTCGTAGGGAACTATAATACCAATTCTTTAGAATTACCCAGCAAGAAACGTAACAGCAAATACGACATCATATAGGGATTGGGGCGTCTGAGGTATTTCGCCGTTTTTAGTACTGGCCCCTGGGGATTAATTATACAGTTGTCCGAATAAATATTACTTAAAATTCTTGTTCAGTAGGTAAAACTGCAGAGAAAAACCGCAACTGCCATAGTCTGGGCCACCGCGGATAGGTACCCTAGATCTACCCAGGAGAGTAAGCCAATGCAGGGCCTTCTAAATTCGCTTCACCCTTTGGCTCCAAGGGACCTCTTCCAATACTAAAGTAGGGTAGAATATCACGACAGGCCAACCCTCATCACGGTGGACGGGTCTTATTCACTCGATATTTAATTGGTGAAACATGAATACAATTGCAACTCTAAGCATACCATTTAAAAGACTGAAGTTTCGTCAACATATTGTGATATATGAAAGCCCCATACGAATTAAAATAAGCATGTGAGCTCTTCGTAAAATATGTTTTCAAGGCAGTTTTGAAATCCAATATGGCGGCTACGTTTTGCATGGACGGTTCTCATCAGTGACGGCCACCATCTTTCCCCAGCCTTCCCAGCACTCATTTGAACAATGTTAGCGTATGTATGTAACGTTTATTGATCTTACTCAAGATTGCAGTTGTAATCAGCACAATAAAACAACATTTTGTTGCCTATATTAGTGAAAGTATGAAACTTGTTATTCCCGGGGTTATGGTTGGAACTGAATTCATTCTTACCTTGTAATCAGTGGTTTTATCCTTACTGCCATCACAACTGAAACTCCGCAGTGCTTAGGCTATTTGATTGTAATTATACACATTTTGGTCTTAATTCACTCCACAGTGCACTCGAACCACATTGCTGTTCGTGTTTCCTAAGCACTCACTCCGTAAACAAAGTTACGAGCAGCAGACGACAACACTGATTATGAGATGCAAAGCTTTATTCCCTTAATTGTTTACTTTACTCAATATTTAGTTTAACTCTACTTCAAAATGTTTATTTAATTCATGTCCATTATCCCTTTTTTGCAACCAAATTAACCCCCAAAATTACAAATGTTTCGGATGTATACTTACGAGCAGACGACGTGAGGAAAAATGGCTCATCGTTGCCAATCTAGTGGAGCGTCACACATACGCCGATGCATTTACAAACTGTTTCGATGAATTCTAGTTGTCATAGTAATGCAGTAATGATAAAATTGCTCTAATATGTATATAGAGTAGAATATCACAGCAGGCCAAGCAGGCCACCTACAATCAACACCTAGCCACCCTCCGAAAAAGTACATTATAACGCGTCCTGACACCGGAGATGGGCATCAGTCGCGACTTCTTGTTGGTGAAAAACGGAGCTAAAGACCTCTACTCTCCTTTCGAAGTAAGTATTTTCTCCAAAGTTAGAAATTAAGGCCAAATTTTAAGATTTAAACAGAGGGTACTGAAAAGGGTGGCCTACTGCAGTGGAAATCTCACCAAAACGCTTTAGAAATTTTTACTTACAACTAAAAATGTTTCGAAGATTGACGCTATCTTGATGTTACGGAGTCGCTTGTGTCAACAAACTTCCCATTTCATGTGCTAAATCTGCACACCACTTGTACCCATAGACGCTGGGCACTTTCATCACAACAATCGTAAACCCACCTCTTACCAGCACTTATTCGTACTTATTCAAGGGGACTACGGCATTCTTTGCGGCGTTTTGCGCTCTTCAATTGTTTATCAGTGTTGTCAATTGGTATGTGTTTACCCTCCAAACTAGGTATAAGACTTACACAAAACCGGGGAAATAAGTGAAATTAGCGTATCTATTTGTAGTTATATATACATATTAGAGCAATTTTATCATTACTGCATTACTATGACAACTAGAATTCATCGAAACAGTTTGTAAATGCATCGGCGTATGTGTGACGCTCCACTAGATTGGCAACGATCATCGTTGCCAATCTAGTGGAGCGTCACACATACGCCGATGCATTTACAAACTGTTTCGATGAATTCTAGTTGTCATAGTAATGCAGTAATGATAAAATTGCTCTAATATGTATATATACTACAAATAGATACGCTAATTTCACTTATTTCCCCGGTTTTGTGTAAGTCTTATACCTAGTTTGGAGGGTAAACACATACCAATTGACAACACTGATAAACAATTGAAGAGCGCAAAACGCCGCAAAGAATGCCGTAGTCCCCTTGAATAAGTACGAATAAGTGCTGGTAAGAGGTGGGTTTACGATTGTTGTGATGAAAGTGCCCAGCGTCTATGGGTACAAGTGGTGTGCAGATTTAGCACATGAAATGGGAAGTTTGTTGACACAAGCGACTCCGTAAACATCAAGATAGCGTCAATCTTCGAAACATTTTTTTAGTTGTAAGTAAAATTTCTAAAGCGTTTTGGTGAGATTTCCACTGCTGTAGCCACCCTTTTCAGTACCCTCTGTTTAAATCTTAAAATTTGGCCTTAATTTCTAACTTTGGAGAAAATACTTACTTCGAAAGGAGAGTAGAGGTCTTTAGCTCCGTTTTTCACCAACAAGAAGTCGCGACTGATGCCCATCTCCGGTGTCAGGACGCGTTATAATGTACTTTTTCGGAGGGTGGCTAGGTGTTGATTGTAGGTGGCCTGCTTGGCCTGCTGTGATATTTTACCCTACAGCAATTTTATCATTACTGCATTACTATGACAACTAGAATTCATCGAAACAGTTTGTAAATGCATTGGCGTATGTGTGACGCTCCACTATATTGGCAACGATGGAGCCATTTTTGTCCTCACGTCGCTCTGCTCGTAAGCTTATACATCCGAACGAAACATTTGTAATTTTGGGGGGTTAATTTGGTTGCAAAAAAGGGATAATGGACATGAATTAAATAAACATTTTGAAGTAGAGTTAAACTAAATATTGAGTAAAGTAAACAATTAAGGGATAAACTTTAAGAACTTTGCATCTCATAATCAGTGTTGTCGTCTGCTGCTCGTAACTTTGTTTACGGAGTGAGTGCTTAGGAAACACGAACAGCAATGTGGTTCGAGTGCACTGTGGAGTGAATTAAGACCAAAATGTGTATAATTACAATCAAATAGCCTAAGCACTGTGGAGTTTCAGTTGTGATGGCAGTAAGGATAAAACCACTGATTACAAGGTAAGAATGAATTCAGTTCCAACCATAACCCCGGGAATAACAAGTTTCATACTTTCACTAATATAGGCAACAAAATGTTGTTTTATTGTGCTGATTACAACTGCAATCTTGAGTAAGATCAATAAACGTTACATACATACGCTAACATTGTTCAAATGAGTGCTGGGAAGGCTGGGGAAAGATGGTGGCCGTCACTGATGAGAACCGTCCATGCAAAACGTAGCCGCCATATTGGATTTCAAAACTGCCTTGAAAACATATTTTACGAAGAGCTCACATGCTTATTTTAATTCGTATTGGGGGCTTTATATAATCACAATAGTTGATGAAACTTCAGTCTTTTAAATGGTATGCTTAGAGTTGCAATTGTATTCATGTTTCACCAATTAAATATCGAGTGAATAAGACCCGTCCACCGTGATGAGGGTTGGCCTGTCGTGATATTCTACCCTATACTACAAATATATAAGCTAATTTCACTTATTTCCCCGGTTTTGTGTAAGTCTTATACCTAGTTTGGAGGGTAAACACATACCAATTGACAACACTGATAAACAATTGAAGAGCGCAAAACGCCGCAAAGAATGCCGTAGTCCCCTTGAATAAGTACGAATAAGTGCTGGTAAGAGGTGGGTTTACGATTGTTGTGATGAAAGTGCCCAGCGTCTATGGGTACAAGTGGTGTGCAGATTTAGCACATGAAATGGGAAGTTTGTTGACACAAGCGACTCCGTAAACATCAAGATAGCGTCAATCTTCGAAACATTTTTAGTTGTAAGTAAAAATTTCTAAAGCGTTTTGGTGAGATTTCCACTGCAGTAGGCCACCCTTTTCAGTACCCTCTGTTTAAATCTTAAAATTTGGCCTTAATTTCTAACTTTGGAGAAAATACTTACTTCGAAAGGAGAGTAGAGGTCTTTAGCTCCGTTTTTCACCAACAAGAAGTCGCGACTGATGCCCATCTCCGGTGTCAGGACGCGTTATAATGTACTTTTTCGGAGGGTGGCTAGGTGTTGATTGTAGGTGGCCTGCTTGGCCTGCTGTGATATTCTACCCTACCCATTTTCAGGCTGCAGTTGCAAGCGCTCTAGTATTCCTACACATTTCTATTATTAGTCATGGAATCTTCGGCAGTTTGACATAAGCCTAAAGCAGGTGGAGGTGTAGGCCTGGTAGTAGCCTCGGTAGGGAAGGGAAGAGTCCGAGGAACGACTGCTGGTTTAGCCTTTCACCTTCAGGGAAGACCCGCCAACTTGAAACCATGCTGGGAGCAATAATTGTAGTGGCTACTCTTTGCTTACTTACTTTGTTAGTTGGAATAGCCCTTAATCGCTTAAATACAGCCTCGATGTCAGTTTTACTTGGTGCATTCTCTGCCATTTTGGTAGGGAACAAGTGACTGACGTGTGTTTGTTTACGTCATCTGCTACTGACTGCCGGACTCGCCTGTAGATGGCAGCTGATGACACTTTCCTCAAAACTAGGCCAAACCCGCGAACATTTAAACTAGTCTTGTGGGAGGAAAGGTCCAGTAACATAATATTAATTATGGGAACAGGGATCTTAATTTTGTATGAAACATGATCTTGAATAAATCTTTTACTATACGAACAACAGTTCGTCACTAGATTTTCTTTTACCTTATACTGTAACATTTTTATTTTTTCATCAATAGGAACTACTAATTAAGAAATATTCAATAAGGTTTACATTAATGCCTAATTTGACAAAGTTGTCATTACTTCACTTTTGATTCTCTTTACTTTCAAACCACTTACACAATATTTCAATAGGTTATCAATTCTTCCCATAAACGATGAAATTTAAAGTGGCGCGTGTTATACCCACATTTCTACTGGATAATCAATTATAATATTTCCTGGAAGCTGGAATAGCTATTCTTGTTTTCTCCTACGTTTCCTGTGCCATCGGCACGTCCTTTTCTGTTGACTTACTGTAACTGGACCAAGAGTTGTAATATTAATTTTCTAGCAGTCGAAGAAAAGATAAAACCATTTTCAGCAGTAAACGTTCAACAATATGCCTTCACAAATACAGCATTTCTGTTGTCTGAATTTAAAACTATTTCTTCAAGCACTATCAACGACTTCAAATTTCGTTTTCTTTAGTTCTTTCTAAAAAAATAATCCATTCATGTAGCCTTCTCAGTACAATCTATTTTTATGATTCACTATTTCATGTTAGAATCTCTTTACAGAAGCCCCATCATTTATAGTGTAAAGAAAAGACAAGAAAGTTCGGAGTGAAACTGATTATATTCTCAGAGTTGCTGGGTATTGAAAGTAATTTGACTTTATTTATGTTGTTCTTTACAGTATACTTCATGAGGGCATGTTTCTTTATAACTGATTTGGTTTTAAAACAGCATTTTCTTTGCCACTGAGCTGGCTTTATGCCAGTATGGGGTCTTGCTCATTGAGCAGCCTGTAATTATCTATGACAGAAAGTTATTTATGTTGTTTATGATAAGCTGGCATTATACCAGTACGGGTTATATTGCTCATAGAGATATGACAGATCAGGCTCTTCCACTTTTAATTGGGGATGAGTACGGAAAACTATTTTATAGTGACAGGTAAATACGCCCACGGAGTAGCTTTGTGAATTTGCGATTGACTGTGAAGCCAGCAGCTAAACATGATTTTAGCAGCAAATCTGTTCCCCTCCCCACCTTAAAAAAGACAGAGATACATGACGATATGTAACTTATTATAGGTGGTTATTTGCTGCATTGAATAAATTACCAATCATCTATACAGTCTGCATATACAATTTGAAGACAGAGTTGTAATGAAATATGCTGTCGTTCCCCATCCTTACTAGGGAGACGTTGCTGGAATGTTGCAGCCATGTTGCATTTACGTTTCAGCAACATCAATTTGTCGACTCCTAGGAACGTTGCAAGTATAACATTCATACAACTTTGCAAAAGTGCAACGTTCACGAGATATTCACACAGAATTCATGTAAAGGCGCAAGATTATAAATTGGATGAAAAAAATATACATAGGATTTGAGTTCATTTATTTTCATACATAATCAACAGTCAAAATTCATTGTCTGACAGGTCTACTTCATTATTCGACAGGTTTACTGCAACCAGATCATCTCAGTGTTTTTTTTATCTTTTTTTTTTTGCCTGAAAATATAAAAAAAGGAAATCAGTCAACTTTTCCAAAATATTTCAATATATATATATATATATATATATATATATATATATATATATATATATATACATACATACTATATATATATAATATATATATATATATATATATATATATATATATATATATATATATATATATATATTACATGTATATATATAATTATATATATATATATATTATATATATGATATATATATATATATATATATCTATATATATATATATATATATTATATATATATATATAATTAATATTTTTTTATTATATATAATGTGAATTTCGTAATGCAATTATGGTTTTGGTAATACAATTAATTCCCCTCAGAAACTGTGTATAATGTTTTGAAATGTATATTTTTATGTTCAGAATGCCACATTTACAGATAATATGTTTAAATAATGTGTAATTCGAATTGAGACACGTAGAGCGAACAGAGAGAGAGAGAAAGTTAGCTCTGCCCGCGAGGAAGCCCAGTCTTTCAGTGCTTCAAACCGCTGAGCCAGGTTGTTTTAATCATTTGGTCAATCGCAGCTGAGAAGGAGGTTCTTATAGAAGGATGACGTAAGAATTACTCGATATTGCATCAGATCCTTTGGGAATCTTCCTTACAACGATATCACTTCATGTTTACTTGCAGCAATTAAAGATTCTATTACTAGGAAACCATTTAATATCTCTAATAAATGAACTTATCAGTTTGCCAAAAGAAGACTTATTGACTCGTAATTAGTTAATCGGAAAATTCCATGACACCACGGAGATGATGTAATATGTTTTCGTCTTGAACTCGTTGCTCAACCAAGGGGCCCCATTCACACTGATATGCATATTTATGCATATAAAACTTTTCATTCGGCTCTGACTGCTTTTGGGGGACCTATGTCTCTCTCTTTCTCTCGCTCGCTTGTAACGTAACTCATGTTTTTGTATAAATCGGTCACTCAATATTACTAGCTTTGTGTAATTTCTTAGTAACATGTTAATCAGTTGTGGAATCGGGCATAGTGTTATTATTATTTGTGTGTGGTCCACGAAAGTGTTAAAGACTGTAACAGGCCTTTCTCTTTGAGTGAGAAGTTGCAACTGCATGTAAAGGTATCGTATTCTGAAGTGCACTTCGAGGTTTTTGTTTTAGTGTTTGGATAAAATTATTATTATTATTTGCATTTTTCTTTTGTTTTGTTCTTTTGGCATGTCCATTGTATATGCTTAATGTTTGTGCTGTCAATGCTTTTGTTGCTTTTCAATTATTGTGTTTTTGCATTCTTTATTTTGTTTAATTAGTTTGAATAATCTTTTATTGTATAATTGTTTTAATCTAATAATTGTGAATTAATTTGCATTTAATTAAATTTCATTTCAAATTTAATTATTGCTTTATAATTTGAATTAATCGATTTTCTGGATAAACTTTGATTTAATTTTGTTTAATAATGAATTCAAGAGTTAATTATTTTTTTTAAAGTAATAACAAATTTCCCTGAGATTGTGAATTTCACTTATAATTTTTGAATTTAGGAATAAATTTTTATATTTAAAATTTATATGAGCATTTTATTATACCATCAGTATTATATTTTATTTTTGTTTAGGTAGAAATATGGAGTGGTAATTGTGCTGTTTTCCTCAAGTGAATTAGAACCAGGGAAATACTTAGATTTAAAATTGTTGAAGGAGTGATGCCCTTTAATTAAGATTACCTCACATCTATTTTTATGAATTTAGACTGATTGTTTTCTTGATTGTTAAGTTTTATAAGGGATCACTGTTACCTTTAGAGTATTCAGTCGTTTAGTATTTGTGATGAAGGATCAGGTGTCTGACTGTATTGGGGTAACTATAGTAACCAAGCAATTGATCAAACTGTGCCCCAAGTATAAAAGGTGTCCCAGACCCAGGATTAAAAGTCTCTTGCTCTAACAAGTACAAATGGTAAGTGTAGTAACCAGATGCTTGGCGCTTTGGGTTAACAAGTATTATGGTGTTGAGACCCAGATCTTTGGCCACTTCCCCCCAAGTATTCATGGTGTCGAGACCTAGATACTCTTTGGCACTTCGTCACAAAAATTAATGGTGCCCAGACCCGGGAGGAAAATTAATCACATTATCACTCTAGCTTATACTGGTGGTGTTAGGAATATATTTTGTTAGGAGAGTGACCATATATTTGTTTTTGCATTTTATTGTAAGAATTAATTATTTGAGAAAAATGACTCTATTCGATAGTCAGGAATTTTTAGCAGTCCCTTCCATCCAAGTGTTATCTGAAACTACTCTGACTAAGGCACAGTGGAGTATTCTAGCAGTAGCATGGGGTGGTCATGTGTCTAGCAGTATTATAAAAGCAGAAATCAAATGCATTGCCATGCAAGCATTGATAGACTCTGGTAGAATAACTGATAAAGATGAGTTAGAATTGGCTCAAGAATTGTTGAATGTAGCACAGGCTGATCTTATAAATAAGCAAGTAGAAAAGAAAGAGAAAAGTGATGCCGAGTTTGAACTCAGATGTATAGCCGCAAAAGAGAGCTTGATTAAGTTGAAAATGCAAGCTGAAAGAGAAAGAGTAGACAGGGAAAAACAAGAAAAAAGAGAAAGAGAAGAAGAAAAAGCAGCAGAAGATGAAAGGCAAAGGATAAAAGAGGAAAGAGAAGTCGCAAGACGAGAAAGGGAGATGGAATTGATAAGAGCTAGATCCACATTACCTGTAACACCATCTAACCCTAACCAAGGTATTCAAGACCCTGCATTTGATGTAGTAAGAGTACAGAAGTTAATCCCTAAGTTTATTGAAGAGGCTGCAGATGAGTTCTTTGATCACTTTGAGAAAGTGACTTCAGGTATTAGTTGGCCAGAAGATAAATGGTCAGTTTTGCTACAGTGTCTTGATTGGTAAAGGGAGAAGTGCTTATTTAGCCTTAACAGCTAATTAGTATAAAGACTACAAGGTGCTCAAACATAATGTGCTACAAGTATACCACATGACCCCAGAATACTACAATGAAAGATTAAGAAATTTAAGAAAGGATGAAAAGGTAACTTTCTTGGATTATGCTTATAAAGTGAGAAGGTGTTTTAAAAGATGGTTGAAGGTAGCTAAAGTTACAACTTTTGAAAAGTTAGAAGAGCTAGTGGTTTTGGAGAGATATTTTACAGGTATTCCTGAGCATATAAGAGCCTATTTGAGAGAGAGAGGGGTTAAAAACTTGACAAAGCTGCCACACTGAGTGAAGACTACAGTATAATTAGTAGCAGGTGCAATTACAATGTCAAGTTCCAGAATCAACCATGCACAGATTTCAAGTCTCATCCAGGTTTCAGGAGCAATTTTATAAATGGGAAACCTACAAGTAATAATACTCCTCAGCAAGCTAATGTGAAATCCTCATCTAATTTTGCAAGACAGTTGGAAAAGCCTAATGTTATCTGCTTCAAGTGTGGAAGAGCAGGACACATCAGTCAGGAGTGTTATCGGAATTATCAGCAGTCAAAGCCTGTTGGTCAAATAGTAAGAGGTGACCAGGTGAAACAGACTGTTAAGAACAATGTGGGGAAGAATCAGACTACAGGGAAGACTGAAACTAAAGCTGAGTGTTTAGCAACCAGTGGAAATGTAACTTCAAGCAGTGAGTGGCTGAGCAGTTTGGAGGCCTTTGAGCCATATATCTATAAGGGTACACTGGCAACTCAAGAAGAGAATGTGCAAGTACTTGTCAAGATTTTATGTGATACATGGAGCAACCATAGTGTGGTGTTACATGGTGCTCACCCAATATTGGAGAAGAATCTCACTGCAGATTCAGTTATTTTGAAGGGTATAGGAGGAGAGGAGATTTTGCTGTGAAGGACTCTCTGGCTGTAGAAGGTGTACATGTTCTGTTGGGAAAGGAAGTTGGTGGTGTTCCATGTGTTCCTCATCCTGTAGTGACAGACAAACCGTTAAGGATTAGTCCTACGGTAGAGTTAGAGAAGAATAACCCCCACCTCTTCCCTAGTTGTGTAACTACTAGGAGTATGAGGAGGATTACGACTGTTGGTGAAGAAACTGAGGATGAAGGAAGGTTTGCTGATGAGGATGAATAGGCCCTCAGATATACCAGGAAATGCTGATTGGGGCGAACACCATCAGATTTTGATTCCATATCCATTGAAGAAGCAAATGGTAGCAGTAGCTCATGAATCTGGACATATGGGAATAAAAAAGACTGTGGAGAAGATCATGGGATATTTTTTCTGGCCTGGACTTCATAAAGATGTTAGCAGGTTCTGTCGGGAGTGTCATACCTGCCAGATAGCTGGAAAACCAAATAAAACCATCCAGAAAGCCCCCCTACAACTGATAGAAGTTAGAGGAGAACCCTTTAGCAAGGTGATTATAGATATGGTTAGACCGCTTCCGAAAAAGAAGGGAAATGAACATCTGTTGACATTAAGGTGTCCTATTACCAGATATCCTGAGGCGATCCCTATTAGAAACATATCTGCAAAAATAGTTGCTGAGAAACTAGCGGAGTTTTTCTCAAAGTTTGGGATACCAGAAATTGTACAAAGTGATAGAGGAACGAACTTCACTTTCAAGTTATTCCAGGATGTGATAAACTTGTTAGGGGTGAAACAACAGTTATCAACCGCTTATCATCCAGAAACTCAAGGAGCCTTGGAAAGGTTCCACCAAACACTGAAAAGTATGCCGACAAAGTATTGTTCTGAGTCAGGAAGAGAAAGGGATGTTGGTTTACCCTTAACGTAATCTGAAGTTAGGAATGGTGTCAAGAAAGCAATGGGATGTTCACCTAATGAGATGATTTTTGGAAGAGAAGTGAAAGGACCACTTAAGATTCTTGTAGAAAATTGGGAAGAAAATCAAGAGGAAATCCAAGGAGAGTATGTGAAGAACTTAAGGGAAAGGTTGAAAGAGATTAGAAAATTCTCTTTAGAAAATATGAAAACAAGTCAAGAGAAAACGAAAAGGAAATATAATAGGAAGACTACGCTAAGAAGTTTTAGTGTTGGTCAACAAGTGTTAGTGTTTCTGCCAGTCAAAAGATTTCCCCTTACCAATAAATTTCAAGGTCCCCACAAGATATTTGAGAAGTTAAGTGATAGAACTTATGTGACTGAAACACCAGAAAGAAGAAAACGACAACAGGAGATACATGTGAATCTCTTGAAACCTTACTTCTCTGAAACTAGAACTGAAACTGTGTCAATAATATACAGACAACTTCATCTACAGAAGACGACGACGGCTATGAACTGGGAGCTGAAAGCAAGATGAATAATTCTTCAATTTTGGAAAATTTGGAGGATAAATTGAAACATCTTAATGTTGAACAAGGTGAGGAATTGAGTGAAGTGATTGGAAGCTTCACAGAGATTTTTGCAGACATACCCAGATGTAACAATCTGACCAAACATGAAATCAAGATCCTAGAAGATGGAAAATCATTCAAGCAAAGAGCTTATCGCCTATCACCTTATCATCGAGATGTTTTGAAGAAAGAATTTGAGTATTTGCTGCAACATGGGTTAGCAGAACCCAGTTCAAGTCACTTCAGTTCTCCATGTGTGTTAGTGAAGAAACCTGATAGCTCCTTAAGGATGTGTACTGTCTACAGGAAATTGAATTCCATTAGTGTGGCACACAATTATCCCTTGTCTCTTATAGATCACTTACTTGATAATATTGGGCAAGCCAAGTTTGTTTCCAAGATAGACTTAATGAAGGGATATTATCAGGTACCCTTAGATAAAAATGCTAAGTTGCCGTCAGCTTTTATTACTCCTTTTTGGATTGCATCAGGGGTAGGTGTATACCTTGATGACATAGTCATTTACTCTACAACATGGGAAGAACATCTGCAGATCCTGAAGAAAGTTTTCAAGAAGCTACAAGAGGCAGGACTACCAGTCAACCTAGAGAAAAGTGAGTTTTGGGAAGGCGACTTCAGTACCTTGGGTTTGAAGTTGGGAAAGGCATTCTTGCTCCAGTAACTGCTAATGTAGAAGGTATCCATAAGGCGGCCTCACCTACTACTAGGAAGCAGCTATAAAGATTTTTGGGCATGGTTGGACTCTATCGTCGTCTCTGTCCAAATTTCTCAGCCGTAGTAGTTCCTTTGACAGACTTAACTAGTCCCAAAACTAAGTTTGTCTGGACTCCAGAATGTCAAGAATCCTTTGAGAAGGTAAACGCCATTTTAAATTCATGACCATTGGTTCAAGCTCCAAACTTTAATAAGAAATTTGTGATACAAGATAATGCCTCTGATTGTGGAACTGAAGCTGTTCTGCTTCAAGAAGATGAAAATAATCTTCTACACTCTGTGTGTTTCCTGCCTTCGAAACTGAAAAAGGATCAGAAAAACTATGCAACTATTGAAAAGGAAACTCTAGCCTTAATCACAGCATTAAAAAAGTTTGAAGTGTATGTGAACAGACCTAGGAA
This sequence comes from Macrobrachium nipponense, assembly GCF_015104395.2. Classification (NCBI taxonomy): domain Eukaryota; kingdom Metazoa; phylum Arthropoda; class Malacostraca; order Decapoda; family Palaemonidae; genus Macrobrachium; species Macrobrachium nipponense. The sequence continues at coordinate 29,408,064 of NC_087211.1, forward strand.
TGGAGAGGTATTAGTGTTGTCTGATCACAATCCACTATCATTTATACAGTGGATGAAAAATCATAATAAAAGACTGACCAGGTGGTCTTTGTGCTTGCAACAGTATAATTTAAAAGCTGAGCACATATATGGTAATAACAATGTAGTTGCTGATTATTTATCCCGTTGTGAATCGTTGGATTCAACCCCAGGATAACTAATCTTCTCGGGGGAGGAATCTTATAATGTGAGTTTCATTATCAACTACAAAAGAAATTCTCCTTTGGTTAACATATATGAAAATATATTAATTCCAAGGTAGAGCGAATTGGATATTAAAGGACATTTGTAGCTAAATGTATCAATATAAATTACGGTGATGTGATAAAAATTCATATACATATATATATATATATATATATATATATATATATATATATATATATACTATATATATATATATATACTATATATATATATATATATATATATATATATATCCATTTTTTCGTTTCATTGTTTATATATGTGTGTGTATTATATATATATATATATATATATATATATATTATATATATATATATATTATATATATATATATATATATATATATATATATATATATATATATATATATATATATATATATAATATATATATATATATAATATATATATATATATATATATATATATATATACATCATATATAATATATATCATATATATATATATTATATATATGGGTAAATATATATAGATATATAGATAGTGATAAATGAAATGAAAAGCAACATATATATATATATATATATATATATAATATGGTATATATATAATAATATAATAATTATAATATATATTATAATAAATTATGAAATAAAAAAAATAATATAATATGATATAAATAATTTATAATATATATAATAATTATATATATTATATATATATATATATATAAACTAAATATTTTTTTTTTTAACTTTATGTAGGTATATATATAATATATGAAAAAAAAAAAGTGGATCGATATATATGGATGTATATAAATATATTATTATAATGATGAAAAAATGGATATATAATATGTGTTATATATATATATATATGAAATATAAACAAAAAAAGATATATGTATATAACTATATATATATATAATAGGATATATATATATATATATTTATATATATATATATATATATATGTATGATATATAAACAATGAAACAAAAAAGTGATATATATGTTATGGATGTTATATATATATATATAATGAAACGAAAAAATGGATATATATATACGTGTATATAGATATAATTATAATTAAAACAAAAAAGGATATATATGATATATTAAATTATATTATATTATATATATTTAGATATATATATAGCATTATATATATATATTATATATATATGTATATATAAACCAATGAAACAAAAAGTTTATATATAGGTAATGGTCCCCTATATGTAATATATGTATATATATATGATAATATATATATATTATATATATATATAATGAAACCGAAAAAATGGAAATATATATATGCTTGTATATATATATATTATATATTATATATATATATATATAGATATATATCTATATATATTGTTTCAAGATTTGTTAACCCAGAACCAGGAAATAAGGTCTTTTACCAGTTTCATGCATCTTTGTCTATATGCAAGTTGCCCCTTTGAACTGTAAGCATCTATTCTCTCGAAAAAGCTATTTCTTCTCCCATTAGCTGTCGGAATTACCCCTGACAGAGACGAGGATTTAAAAGGATCAGAAGCCAGTGGCTCATCCTCAGAAGCATGGTAGACCTAAGAGAGGTCAGACGCTCCTACCATCTCACCCTGCAGATGCTGCCTCTTCCCCTTTCTGCTCCCCCTTGTTCTCCTCTGGGAAGTCCCAAGTATTTTTTAAAAGTCCATAGTGCACAGAACATCAAGGACTACGTTCAGGCCCCAGGACGGCCAGGTACTGTGAGAGTAATTCCAGTTCAGCCAGGGAATTGTTTTACCTTTGTCTGTATTTCATTTCCATTTTTCCAAGGCGACGGCCCCTCCTTTGTTTAGTTTCTCATTCCCCCCATCTGGGTTCAATTCTGTGATTACTCCCCTAGTGATACTAGTGAACATCCTCCTAGTAAATTCAAGCAACGAAATAGTTCTCATTGTGTAAATTCCCAGTCATTTCATTTCCCCATGAGTGGCCTGTAAACTTTTGATTGAAAGAAAGTAGTGTGTAACGTTTGCCCTCGTGTGCCCACCCGCCTTATGCCAGTGTCCTCTCTATTTGCAGACAAACACCGTGCCTAATTGTGGTAGAAGTTGGAAACCCTTGGAGCAAGGCTTGCATTTTCAATCTGTTTGCACAAATTTCTGAACACCGTGTCTGGTTGCGCCAGCCACGTGGTTCCAGTGGATCGACTAATCGACCCCCTTATTAGTCCTCCTGGCCACCTCTGCCAATTAATGTAAATACAGTGCATTTAAAATTAAGGCCAGCTTTTAAGTAAATTCCTCCCTCCTCAGTAATATCGGCCTTATGCCCTAGTAGTTTTTTTCTTTTTTGTTCTGATCTCTCATCCTCCACTCAAGGCCAAACTTTTCAATATATATATATATATATATATATATATATATATATATATATATATATATATATATATATATATATATATATATATCTTATATATCTTGAAAAAAGGTGTGGTAGTTTAATAGTTGGAGTCAGCATTAAAAGGTTTTTATAGGCTGTAGGTACGCTTCTGAAGAGACTATAGATAGATTAGGCATATTTTTTCGAAGAAGGTTTGTAATTATGTCACGGGCAACTCGCATTATTGCTGATTGTAGATACTCGGGGGTGTGACTGTGTGTCTCTGTATGTGCCAGCCAGTCTTTCTAGCCAATAGTTAGTGTGAAGTTGTATTTCGGGGTTTTGGGAAGGCGAAGTGTAATTTTTTTGCATATTAAAGTGTTTACAGGGTATCGTGAATAGATTATGTGCATTTGCAATGGGTAAATGAGTTCGGGCTCCGGTCCTATGAAGACGTAAGTGTATAATTTTATATTTCCTTTCCTTTCTTTTTTTTCCTCTTTTTATTGGTGTTAATTTACTCGAAGTGTGTTTTATTTTGATGTCCCTCGAGATTCGGTGGACATTAGTGGTTTTATGGTGAGATATACAGGGATAATTGGTATTGTGGGTTACACCCTGGGGAGAGAGAGAGAGGAGAGAGAGAGAGAGAGAGAGAGAGAGAGAGAGAGACAGTGAGAGAGAAGCAGCTGTGTGAATGGATGCTGAGCGAAGTGGTTTTCTCTTGAACTTTTTTTTTTGTCTTCTCCCTGTTTTTTTTTTTTTTCTTCCTAGCGCGACCTTGTATTTCATATTAACAGCTGTTCATATGGTGGTTTGCTGGGTGCGGTGCATGTTTATTTTTATCTTTTATTGGTGGATGATTATTATTAATTTTTCTGGATTGGGATTTGTGTGTGCATAAATATATTAATGTTACTGAGGTCCAGGAAAATCGTGAGGTATAAGGGCTTTCGTAAAGAGAGCAAAATGGCTAACGCAAGTGGTACGCAGACTCTGCTCCACTGGATCACAAATGTTAATGCGTGCGTGAGCCCATTCCGTGGGGTTGTGGATGGAGTTCTTTCACAACCAGTGCAAATTTTTATTGAAGGAGTGAATAATAAGCGCCAAAGGGATTACAGATGATATAGAGGCATTCACAGAGGCGAAAGCTTTGTTAGATTTCAATAAGGGTGATCTTTCATTTCATTGCCGGAGCTTTCACTATGCAAAATGTCGGTCATGGGCCGATTTGCAAGCATTTTTAAGAGCAGTTTATGGCTCAAAGGAACACGGGGATATGGTGAGAGATTTGGCATAAAAACCAGAGGTAATTATTTCACGTGGAAAATCGGGTTGAAAAGTATGGCAAATTTCTGTTAAGCTGAGAAATATTATGACAAGCCCATGGTGGTTCCTTTGTGTATGGGTTTATTGGGGCTGAATTTTTGCAGCTTTTTGGGTGGTGAATTTTTGGGGCTGAATTTTTTTTGTGGTTATAATTTTTTGACAGTGATCTGTGGTTTTATGGGTCCCTGTGAAGAGGTTGTATTTTTATATTCACCAGTGGTTATATTTGGCAGTATATAATGGTTGAATTGTGGTTTGCTGTGGTTTATATCCCTACGAGTTGGTTATGCGGTTTTATATACATGTGGCAGTATCAGTAAATGGTTTATGTTTTCGAGGACAATTTTTGGAGGAGTAACGATTTCTGAGGTTGCAAGTCTGACTAGACAAGTCTTTAGTGCGATTTGAGCACATGAGGTATTCACAGGTGGATTAATGCTGATAATGCTGTGATGAGACCAGTTGCTGATTTTTCCTTTCGGAGTTGATTACTCAGAGATTTGCACTATTTTCAGGGATGTCAATTATGACATTCCATGGGGATGAATGTAAGGGGTCAATTCCGGTCGATGGGATATGTTGTGGGAGCAAATTCCGTAACGATACATACTGCGTTTATGTGGAAAAGCGCTGGATTATACATATGTTTTTTTTTCTCTCCGTGTACATTTTGTAATGGGAAAAGTTCAATTATTATTTTTTTTCCTACAAGGGATATTTGTAATCAGGGTTAAGCTTTACATAGCATTTCTATTATAGACAGGAGGTAGAATTTATCGGGGTATATGTGTCAGATAGAAGGGGTATTCGGCATTATATTTCATGGAGGTTAATTATATAAACAGTACAGGGGTTTTGCTGTAAAGACATTATGGGGGCTTTTGATAGTATATTTGTCAGATATAGGATTACTTGTGAGGATTCAGTGGGTAAAGATCATATTTTGTTTTAGTGAGGAATTTTTAATAATTGACTATGAGATTGGGTATATCAGTTAATGACAGATTCGTGTGGTAAAGCAAGGCTTTAGTTATTCTATGATCATGTAGACTTTTCAAATATGAACACACAATGACTTTAGAGAATTCCCAACTTCACACAATGGTGACGACGGTTCTACAGTACCAGAGGTCAAATCTACACATGAGCGGCGATGTTATGGATCGCCTTTGCAATGGACAAGATGTCGTTGGTGGATCGTCTCAGGATATGTTCTGGGACAAATCAGGAGTCTACAATCTTCTACAAGGCGGGTGTGAGACATGGGATATTTCCTTGACAACGAGATGGTGGTTACGATTCCTTCATCGGAAGACGTTGAATCTACAGTTCGGCGACGGGGGTGTTGGATACACTTACAGGGGTCGCAGACGCTGAATAATGGCGCATGCTGAATTGTTTCGAGATGGTTCATGTGCTCAACCCGTGTCTAGAATTATTCGACGAAGGTGTTCGTGAAACACTTACATGGAACCACGAGGCGGTTCAAGTTCTGCCTATCTTGGAGACGGTTATGGTCCCACCGTTGGAGGATAATTACGAGGATGAATTCTTCTTCAACGAACGCTACACAGCTCCAGTGATTGCGGTTATGGTATCCATAGTGATAGTCGAAATATGTGTTATAGGGGCTATCTTGCAAACATTATGAACCAGTACATACCAGTTGCTGATGTGGTGTGCGACAGGAGTGCACAAAAAACATAGGTGGCCGAGACATCTTAAAAAAAGGTGTGGTAGTGAATTGTTAATCTCAGCTTTTTCCGGTTAGAGACAGATACGCTTAGTGATAAGCACTTGGGTCCTCGAAGAATGCGGAAATGAAAAACAGCCAGGAATGGTGACCTATGCGACCTGAGTTGGCGACACCTCAGAGATCACATGATTGGATCATGCGGCCGCCCGTCGTTGCTAAGGCACTCCGCAAGGCGTGTCTGTGTGTGTGTTCGTAGCGTACGGTGTATGGGCCTTAGTGATAGGTGATGCAAAGAAGAGATGGGTTCATGGCAGTATATAAGGGAATGGGTTCTCTAAAGACTTTAATGACCATTTTAATGGCGTAGTTAATCAGACAGTGAGATTTTAGGGGGAGTGTTCACTTAAACCTGATTTAGGAGAGAAAAAATGACAGTTTACGGTTTTTTTGGGGTCAGACTTTATTCTTTTAATTCCACTTAATGTATTCATTCTGTTCCTTAATGTTAGCTAATTTGGGAAATAAAAAGTATATTTTTGTATCTACGGGGATTCATTAGCCCAGTTTGCATTTTTAGCTCATGCCAGAACAATGTGCAATGAACGAGGTAGGAGGAGTTGCCTGTTTGTTTCATTCGTTTAAACGAGTGTCATTTGGTCCTAAAAACTCATTTAATCTATATATATATATATATATATATTAATTTAAACGATGAAAACGAAAAAACGATATATATATATATATATATATATATATATATATTTAAACGATGAAACGAAAAAAAACGATATATATATATATATATATAGATACATTTATATATATATATATATATAATATATTATATATAAGATATATATAATATATATATATATATATAATATAATAGTATATATTATATATATATGATATATATAAATATATATATATATATATATTGTGTATATATATATATATATTATATATTATATATATATTATATATGTGTATATATATAATATATATATATATGCATATAAATCCGTTTTTTCGTTTCATCTTAAAATATTATATATATATATATATAATATATATTATATATATATTATATATATATATATATTATACTATATATATATATATGGGTTTGGTTCATAATCCCGAATCTTAAATCTCCTGAAATGTCAAAAAATCCCGAAACTTAAAATCCATATTGTATTAAAATCCTGAAATTATCAGAATCCCGAATTTAGATTCCTGAAAGATCAGAATCCCGAAAACTGTAGCCATTCTCCATTCCTTAAGTTTTTATTTTCTCTCTCTCTTTTTTTATTCTTTCTTTCTTTTCTCTCTCTCTCTCTCTCTTTTTTGGGTAATTCCCTATCTATCTAGGTGATTTACAGTATTATTTTATAATTTCAATTACATACCCCTGACACACCCTGTACAAATTTTACTTAGTATTTGTTATTCGTTCTATCTTCTTATTCAGTATTTTACTGAATATGGCTTTATTTTATTTTTTGTTTGTTTGTAGGCCATTGCCAGCTCTCTCTCTCTCTCTCTCTCTCTCTCTCTCTCTCTCTCTCTCTCTCTCTCTCTCTCTCTCTCTCTTTTCATATATTCGTTTGTCTGAAATTTACCAGTATCGTCCCATATGCAAGGAAACCAGGGATTTGTCCGACATCATTAAAGGATTAACTTTGTGGGGAAACTTAAAAAGAAAAGAAAAAAGAAAAAGAAGAAATACTTTTATTTCAACACCTTTACAAACAGTATTTGAATCATTGAGAATACATTCAAAAACATTTAAACTAGAATATGGAAATATTTTAAAATGAAAGATTATGAGCAATAGCCCGAAGATAGTTCATAAGATCTGGTCGGTTTTCACGATCGTTAACTATATTTTGTATCCTTTCTTTACGACGGATAACACATTTTTTTCTTTTTTGGACAAGACTCGCCTCGCAGAATGCGTTCACATTCATTCATTACGTGCTGCTGCTCTTTTTGAAACTCACCAATTATGCGATAAACACCGACAGGCGCATTGCTTACTAAATTTTCCTATCGCCTGTGCCATGCTTCGACATTGTTCTGGGTACGAGGAAATCCACTTTGGAAGCATTCATACAGAGACCACAAATTTGGTGGAAACAATGGAGGCGATCGAACAGCTGCACCGTTGCGGAGATATTTTCTTATTCTGCCATGCACATAATTAGTTTCAAACCAATCGACAACTTCATGAGGTTCATCAGGCAGATGCAGTTTCAGTTCATCGAAAGCTCCTGGTATTTCAGCAGATGGAAGGAATACTAATGCAAACAAATTACGTAGGTTTAGACTGAAATTTTCGTCGTTACCATATCGTATAGCCAATCCACTTGACTGAAGTCTGCGCCAAATGCACTGGCCAAAGTGGAAAAAACAAACTTCATTGGTAACCGCTTCAAATTCACTTTTTGTGGCTTTGATTACACTTAACTCTTGATCTGTCATTATGATTCGAGGTCTAAACACAATCCATTCTCGTCTGCAAAGTCTACCAAATCTTCAAATAACCGTTTATAAAGTGACTCACTTTTTCCTGTCATTAGAATATATACTAGCGGATATATTCTAGAGGTATCTGAGCAAACAGGGGCATGAATTGTGTAAAGTTGATAAAAAATTGTGGGGACAGTTTTGAAGGCTCCGTCCATGATCCACATTGAAACATGTGCTAGTTTCTCTACACTAGCTTTAGTGGTAAACATTAGAAGTCTCTCTCCTTCCAGAGTCGAATCCTTCACTAAAAACAATTCAGCATTTAATGTTTTTGCAGCACCAGAGGACTTCTATATCAAAATATAGTCTTTGGTTCTGGAAGATGATGAGCTTGCCGAATTCTTTTAATCTTTTGACGAAGTGCATTTTTTGATGGCAAACATGGAACAATTTCCGGGTTAGCAGTGGTTGTACACGATTGTATAATCTGACATGGGGCATCTTTTGTGTTTTTAGCTTGGTTTTTTACTTCACCTATGATCTTCGAAACGTTCGCTGCACTTGCATTGGGTGAATGGTTTGTGGTCCTAAACAGTTTTTTTAAGAATATGTTGTCCATTTGAAAATATGGTTATTGCTCGGCCTTTGCAATTAAGCAGTTTCCTACTTTCACAACACCTGTAGTATCTACTGTTTAAACTTTTCTCTTTCACCATCAAATAGCCATGTGCATTTAACTTATTAAAACCTTTTTAAGCGAAGGAACAATTTTACAGATCTCTTCCATTGTTGTTATGGGCTTTACGCTTTTAGTATTTTGTAGACCACAGTGGAGAAGTGACTTTATGATAACACAGGAACAGACTAAACTAAAAGACATCGTTACAAGAAGCCTAAAATGGTAATTGCCCCAAGCTCGTACAAGAGAGGGGGAGAGAGATGGTTAAGACAAATGGATAATTTACTGGGATTATGATAATTCGGGCGGGATTTTAAGATTCGGGATTTTGATAATTCAGGATTTTAATTCATTCGGGATTTTAAGTTTAGGGATTTTGACATTCGGGTGGATTTTAAGCTTCGGGATTTTGATCGGAACCCATATATATATATATATATATATATATATATATATATATATATATATATATATATATATATATAGGCTTGATATGAACAAAACAAAAACTTGGTTAATGCAAAGCTTGGGTTACTGATGACATTTGAATCGTTAACATAATTATATAATGTGGCCCGGCAGTGTCTGTGGTTATCTAAAAGAATTGAATAAAGAAACGGGAAGGAGGACTGAGAGGTAATTCCACGGTTCAAAATTGTTTCGCACAATGTGCACAGAGCATTATGGGAGGCGAGGTACGAGGAATATGAAGCAGTAATCTGACTTGGAGAGAATACTGATCGCAGCCTGATACGACGCGCAAGAAGATTCTTGCTCAGAATTAGGAAACAAATCCGCATTCATAAGTAAAGGCAATGACTTGTGAGTTTAGATAACAATGGAATGTCAGTTCCGTTCATCATAAGATTCAAGATTAATTTTATAAGTAGATTTAAGTAAGACGTACCGTGCCATATCAAAGAAAGAGAGAAAAAAACGGAGATTCGAGTGGGAACTGGTGTTTGAAATTGAAAAACAATGATATTAACAAAAAGAGTGGAGCTATATGCAGACGAACGTCTTGAAGATCGAAGGAATGAGAAAAAGCAACGGCGCTTCACTGGGACCTCTGCAGACAGAATGAATTAAAGTGAGTAGAATAAAACAAAACTACCGCCAGAAAGTAGTGGAAAAAGAAAATTTAGATGGAACAAAAGAAAGAAGGAAAAATAAGAGCCTCGAACTAATATAAGCACGAAGCCTGACCTCATTTCTGAGGAAGCATAACACCACAGACTATGGAAAGTCCTGCAGTTCAGTTTAATTTAGTGATTCTTGTAATATGCCCATTGCTTTCGGCAATTATGGAACAGTTTGATTTTCTCCTTCCCTTGGCCTCCCTCTCTTGAGAACCCACGTTAGGATGCAAACATGCATCCATAAACATGCGCTCAAATGTCTATAACTAGGACTGCGGTCAATATCAGGCTTTCAATATAACTGAAATTGGAGCTGAGTGTTGCCCATTTCATTAGGTGGTCGGAACACCAGAGGGACGGACTGGGACTAAATTTCGGCCCAGGACTTTTGATGTTGACCGGTCCACTTGAAGATGGAGCTAAATTGAAGTGGGGAGGTATATCTTGAAATAAAAGTATACATTTGATGGGAAAAAACAGGGCTACACACACACACACACACACACACACACACACACACCACACACACACACACACATATATATATATATATATATATTTTTTAATATATATATATATATATATATATATATTATATATATATATATATATATATATATATATAATAGTGATGGGTCGGATAAACGGCTCTGGGAAAAATAAAACACATCCAGGCATAACTAAATGAATTACTTTTATTTTAGATTATCAACATTTTCTTTAATAGTTCACTCTTGGCAGCAACTTTGTCAATTATTGAATCAATATCGAGAGGCATTAATATATCCCTCTCTACTGTCATTAGCATAAACTCCTGGAGGTGTTCCTGTGAGAGTCTGCTTCTTAGACGATACTTGTAAGCTAGACCAATTATATGATAGGCATCAGTTAACCAGTTGTACTTAGTGGACAATTCTTACATGATGAACATTTCGTTGCCATTGTCTCATGACTGTTCATTTAAATAAGACTCGTAACTAGGCCTATGTTTTAATTAATTTTAGTTTTAAAAACTTTTCTCTTAATGCGACAGTACAGTCATTATTAGGTAAAACCTCAAAGCAATAAAAATCATTAGGAAATACTGAAAATCGATTATTTAATACCAGGTGAACATTTTACAGATGAGCCTAGGCTCACTAAGTAATCACGTTAGAGTTATATTTTTGTATCACATCTAGCTTTTCACAAATCATTACATTTCAAATATTAGTTAATCAAATCATATAATTTAAATTTTCTTCTCGCTTTTCCTGATAATTATTATTATGTATGCCCTAAAGTTTAAGTAACGTTAGCAAAAATGCAATGTCTCAGATCAGTGTATAAGATTATGATGTCATTAAAGTGTCATCATGTCTTCAAAAGAAACAGTAACAGTTTGAGAAACAGTCACCCAGTGACAGCGGTTAAGTCGGGATGTATTGAAGTGTTTTCCTGAAATGCTAAAATATGCGAAAGCTCAGTGGCTTTATGATGAAAAATTACACAAAACCACTTCACTTAAGCACAACACTTTACACACGCACTTTGAAAGAATAATCAATGGAGTAAACGTAGTCACTTAAGAATAAAATTCGAATTCTCCCTCACCAACACATACCGATTCCATGCATTTCACAAAATTAACTTGGACAATTTTCCTGATTCTTGAACAGACACGCCATTTTCTATATGATGACTGTTATATCAAAAGTTTGTTGAATGTAACACAAAAGATTTGTTTATACTTGCACAATAATAGCCACGGGAAAATAACATTCAAGGAATACCGATTGAGTAGCGTCTTATAGGTCCTGTCCACACGGTCGAGCTTTGCTCTGCGAACTTTTCTCGGTGCGATGTCAGAAACGAAGAAACGGCGAGCAAAGCTTCGTATAGGGCTTTCCTAATGTTTATCGAAGTATCGAGGCTTTGCCTGCAGCAGGGCTGTTCTCTGACGGAAATATTTCTATTAAACGGATAAAGACGTCACCTACGGAAAAGTGTCCGTAAAGCACAATTTCATGTAAAACCTTCACAAATAAATAAATAAAGAAAAATAAAAAAAAAGAGTTTCCCGTTATTTCACCCTTCATAATGAATACGTCAGGTAAGTATGACTTATGGGAACTTTGAAAACCAAATAGATTAACATCCTCTATTGTAATGCTACGGAAATCTGTCAGTCTAGTCCATCATGGAGAAAGCTTACTGACTTTTGACCAATCAGGTGACAGGAAGATTTCTCAAGGTTCTTTGCAACTTGCTCATAATTGCATTGTCTAAAAATCATACATATATAAATATATATATATATATATATATATATATATATATACATACATATATATATAAATATATATATATATATATATATATATATATATATATATATATATATATATATATAGTATGTATATATATACATATATATATATATATATATATATATATATATGTATATATATATATATATGTATATATATATATAGTATATATATATATATATATATATACTAATTATATATACAAATAATTACTTGTAGTAAGGGTAAATCTTATCAACTGACCGATGATCAAATTTTACATGCAAATAACCAATGTCTGAAATATTATTTATATCTTAATGAACCACAACCTCAAAGGATTCAGGAAAGAGGGCTCTCTAATTACCAAGATAAATCTTGGTTAACAAGATTGGTCGATAACCATAAGCTGATAATTAAGGCATGCAGGTGTGTCCTAAGCAACATGTTTTTTTAGAAGCTGGCTTGCATAAAGTCTTAATATCATGCAAATAATTATCTTTGCCAGTTTGTTCTTATTTTCTTGTAATACCTTTTCACAAATATGTTTTCTGTATGCCTCATATTCATTTAGTACATTTCCTTAAAATATTTGTGATGCTTACTATTTCGTTTACGTTATTCATGATATTCTTATAAACTTCGTTGAAGATTAATGTCTTTCGGTGATTTGTTGCTACGTTTCTTTTGATTAAGTGTATAGGTCCTATTAAACCGAATTTGTTCAACTTGTTTATTTAATACATATCTTTAAACACAGATATGTTTCCGCCTCAGTATAATGTAATTATCTAAAATACACACTTGTCCTTTTAAACAACCATTTTCACTCAACGTAAATAGTAGAAAATAGCAGAAAAATGACGTCAGAGTACAGCGGAGTCACTGCCAAGCTCTCATTATCCAACCGGTGTCATTCGGACAGCAGCATAAATGCGTACGACAGGCTCAGCCCGCTAAGAGGCAAAGGTTACCGAGCAGAGGTCGACCGTGTGGACGAGGGCTTACTGCCTGTGTGATGTGTGTAACCTTTCGCTGGCAGTATAGCCAGAAGCCTAGAACGCAAAAAAACATTGCAATACAGCACTGTGTTGAGCGGCTTGATCATATATTTGACATAACAATAGAATGTTATCATGTGTTCAGTTTCCATTATTACAGTTTCCTTACTGAACAGTGTTTTTTTATTGTATTAATCTTTATTATATATTTATGTGTCTGTATATATTTATGTGTCTGTATAATCAGTTAGCAATAATGAAATGGAAAAGATGGCATGACATATTGTATACTGGCTGATGGTTAATGAACGATAGCTTACAGAAAATGTTGATAAAATTATCGGAACAACCATTTAAAGGGACATTTCAAGATTACTCTTTTGCAATGTCTGCATTAAGGTGGGCTGGCGATGAGATCCCGCCTCTCTCCTCACACCCCCCCCCCCCAACCCCCCCCCACCCCCCCCGCTTCTCTCTCTCTCTCTCTCTCTCTCTCTCTCTCTTTCTGTATTTTTTTTATCCAATTCTATTCTCTTTGTTCCTTTATTCTTCAAGTACCCTTTTTTTTTTATTTTTTTTTTTTTATTTTTAATTCTTTTTAATTTATTCGTATCTTTTTTTCTTTTTTTTTTTCTTTCACTATAGACCAGCCCACAGGCCCCTTTTAACCACTGGCCCAAGGGGAAACGTCCCCTTTCTCCAAATGGCCAGTCCGTCGCTGGTGTCACCGTCACCGAAGGGAATTTTTTAGTTGATGATAAATTCGTCGTCTCATGGGCTCGAACTACGGAAGACAAGAACGCAGGACTACAGTGACGCCAGTTAAACCACACGAACTTGTCAACTAAAACGATATATGGATTCCTATGCAGTAACTATTGCCGGCCGAGATAGAAACGTAGTTCTAGAGGGCAATCTTTAGACCCACTCTTTTATCCAGTTCCGACTTTTTTGTATTCAACCAGCAGGTACTTGTATCTGTATTATTAATTGCTTTAGTGAAGTTGATTTACTAATTAGAATATCTAGCGTTACAATCAAGATTAGTTATTGCCAGTGGGATAGCAGTGTTCGCAATTATTCATCGCAAGTCTTTACAATCCTTGCTACTTGCAGACAGGTAATAACTTTGGCAGTAGTACAATAAGAAGCACTGAAAATAATTTCTATGATACCCGTAGTAATGTGAGCGGCGACAAGAATTTTCATGTTAAGCAAAGTAACTTTAATAATAAATTCCAGTATAAGATGAATTTTAATAGTTAAAATCAGAACGTTCATCTAAGTAATGTACAAGTCAATAACGAGAACAATAGTTTATCACAGATACCATACATTTTTTTAACACGAAAAAGAACAAAACATTATAAAGTAAATCTGTCTTGGCTGATGCACAATTGATGTTACAAACATTGTTTTATGCACGATCATTGTAATGAACGTAATGAAACAAGAGTGAGCGTAAACAGTTTTTAGATCTAACACAGCGGTTCCTATTTGATTTCATTTGTTTTCTTATGGGTTACAATTATTTTCGGAAATATTCTTACGAAGCTTGTTTGTTTTAAGTCGCTCAATAAGCAATAAGTCCGTTTAAACTTCTCCGAACAGTAAAATTCCTCGGAACTTTATTTTGATTTAATTTTCTATCAAAAGCAAAACAGAATTACAGCTAGCCGTTTTGGTTGCAATAAATTTTCAGTTCTAAGTTCAGTGCAATTTAGTACCGTTTCTGGTGACTTCTTTACTATATAATTATTACATACGCATCCCGTTGTATCGGAATACCAATAGGCGTAAATTATAACGACATTGTTATATGTTGCCAGCAGAGCCGGAAGTAACTGTTCAGTGGTAAGTCTGCTTGTATTCACACTCGTTTAACAAATGTTCAGATTCAGAAACATCTGTTCCGGAGACTAGTAATGATGTCAGTGTGTCAATGCGTATTAAATCGTTTCAGGAATAACCGATGCAGTTAAGGATAACACAGTTAAGTGAACCACAGATTCGTAATACGAATATGCCAGTTCATGTCACGGTATCAGTCAAAATGGTCTTTCAGGGAACAGAAATAATCATTTCAGATAGAAATATTCATTTAGAAAGAAACGTGTCAATGCCATGGTTTATCAACCACCGAAGTACTACATATACAGCTATTAACAATAAATAGTCACAATATGCGTTTTCAATCACTTAATGATTTATTTTGCTAAAGCGTATACACATCTGATGATCGTTGAAGTATGTCATAATAATAATTGCTGATAAAGTAAATCAGGTTCCAGCTGTGGAAGAACAATTTCTCAAAGCAATTAACATTTAGTTTGTCACTAAATTCCCAAATAGTCGTGGGAGAGAACAATTTGCAATCCTGTTATATGGGTATCATGAAGTTTGGGATGGATCAGGACCCTGGGATGGATGTAATTAAAAAGGAAAAGGGTTCTTAGTAATTTTAGTATTATATCAGATAAGAATCGATCGTGAAGAGTTTGTGTTAGTTCTTGCCTATTTATTGCAGTCTATTCTCCAGTGTTCCTCATTTACGGTTGAGTTTTTGTCTGTGCTTATGGGTAATCATAGGTATTTTACTTTTGGGGTTTTCTTGGGAAGCTACGAATACCGTTGGCTGAAAACAGTTGATAGTATACTGCCTACAGTACTCCATGTGGTCGTTTTAAGTCGTTCAAAATGTCGTTTGGGCTGCGATGCACACACATCATGCTCGCTAGTGTGATAACTTCAGTTTTGCCGATATTTTATGTAAATATGGATTGTTTAGCTTTTTTATCCGATGTTTAGGAGTAACATCTTAATAGCTTTAATTATTGTGTCGTTTTGATGGAGTTTCAGACAGTCCAGTTCGAAGTTAGACTCTCCGAATGACGGATATGACGTCTCAATAGTTGGTTTGCTTTAAGTTAAAATAACAGTTATTGTGATTTTCCCTGACCCAAATACAGTTCATGGTGTTCAGTAGTACTTGGGGATAACTTTTTATTATGGAAGAGTTTTTCTCACTTGTAGCATATTTCATCGGCTGACGATGTTTATAGATATTGCTATGGTGAGGTTGGATAAAATAAATAAAATGAAGGTAGAGAAACTCATATTTATTGGGTTACAACGTTTCGAAGCCAACCAGCAGGCCCCATTCTCAAGCTACGAAGTAATATCTAATTAGCACAATAAAATTAAGTTAAAATATTAAAATACACAATATAAGGCACAATAAAACAATCACAGTTAAAAATACAAATAAGGACCAACCGTTGAGTGTGAAGACAGAGGAAGGACTAACCAAAAAACGTAAACAGTTCACGAGAGGTAAAGAAGTGTAGACGTGGCATGGGTGTTCAGTGAGGAGACCAGTTTTTTTTGGATAAACAATGATTCATTAATTGTTAAAATTTTATGACTGGAAGCTCTGCCCAAAACCTTAAAGTCCTTGTACTGAATAGAATACCTACATATATCGGTATGATCCCTTATGTTGGAAGATTCGGGATTTGAAAGCTTAGTGCCGGTTCTATAGCTGACAGCTCTATGACTGTCGATTCGGACCTTAAGTAACCTATGTGTCGATCCAATATAGGTTTCTCGATTACATCGAGAACAAGTAAATTGGCAAATAACACATGAGATGATCATCAATGAATCCAAACGGTCCTTGAAGCTAAAAAGGCTACCGATATTCAGTGGGTTTGGGGGTATAATTTTGATTTTCATGGCAGGGAGATGACCAGATATAAAAGCATGGAGTTCCTTATAAAAAGCTGTATCGTGAATAAAAGGAAGGCTGCCATAGAAAGGTAATTTAGGAATGTGAGGAGTAGGATGACATGAAACGAAAATATTATTTAAAAATTTGGAGACATGCTTAAAGAACAACAGGGTGGGAAAGCAGTTGCTGTTAAAATATTTTTGCAAGAACGTGACTTCATTGTGAAAAGATTGCCAACTGGAAGACAAAGCAAAGGCTCGGTGAAGCATGGTTAATAAGGCATTAATCTTGAAACCAAGTGAACAGAGACTATAAATATTTATAGCAAGACCAGTGAATGTCTTTTTTATAAAAACAGAAGTTGAGAAGCCTTGAGAGGAGCGTGTAATTAAAATATCTAAAAAAATGCAACTGATTGTTGGTTTCGTGTTGCAACCAAATAAATATGAGTATCTTGACCTGTTAGTGTGTTTCCTCTGCCTTCGTTGTATTGTTGGGTTTAGAGAAATCTCCTCCTGTTGAATGAAATAGATACATTGAACTTCAGAATTCCCTTGCAGTAATATTAATATAACAAGGAAAAATCATAAGAATGTTTGTGGTATTGAAGGATACAGAGATATTTTCTCTGAAGGGTAGTGCTACACAAGTAGGTGCCTGCGTATATGATGTTTTTCTAGGCTGTCGTGGTATATCGGAACTATTTTAAGGTATTCAAACATGGTTGAACTCGAATATTTCAGAGCTCGTCATACAACAGTAATGGCGGCAGTCAGCTGGAATGGCGAGTACAGAAGTAGCGCAGATACATACAGCGACAATAATAATAACACAAGAGGAGATCATAATTAGAATAAGTGTTGTAAGTTGAATTTTTAATACTTTCACGTCTTGAATTAAGAACGTTAGTGCAAGTAGACGGGGCAAAATGAAGTGTGGTACCCTGCGCGCGCGCGCACACACACACACACAGTTATTTATGGTGAAACTAGGTATATTATTAAGAACAATTAAATAAAAAGCACACAAATTTGCAAAGAAGTTCTTTTTAAGATGTAACCCGTTATGCTTTCAGAAGAATTTCAAAATAACAGGTAGCCCCGCCAAACCTGGCTTGGAGAGATCATGCCCTTCTTGCCCTGAAAGGTGGCCCACGTTCAAACAACCAGTACATAGTTAGAATGGTTCGAATGGGAGGAGGAGGGAAATTACGGTAATCAGGCAAAGAAATGCAATTATGAATGAAATATATTTGGACAAAGAGATAAGAAAAGAGGAGAGAAGAGAGAGAGAGAGTATGAGGAACGGTAACGAAAGAAATGCATATATGTAGTGTACAGAGAGAGAGACAGACAGACAGACGGTCAGGCTGAGCTTTTATTCCTGTTTAGTTATTAATCTAATGGATATATTTGAGACCTTCTGCTTTAAGAAATGTTATCGTACATATTTTGGAAAATAATTATTATGAAATCTTATCACATCGTATTGTTGTAAATCGTTATATTTTCTATATAAAAAAGCCTTAAATATTATTGGAACTGACTATTCATATTAATATTATTCTTTTTCATAATCTATAGCAGCTGTATTCTCTCTCTCTCTCTCTCTCTCTCTCTCTCTCTCTCTCTCTCTCTCTCTCTCTCTCTCTCTCCCCTTGCACGTTTTACGTTTCCATTTGTAATTCGTCTTCCGGAGAATCCCTCAAATGAACATTGACAATTTCACCTTGCACAAAATCGGTTTATTGGTGATCTTCTATTAGCTTCTTTCTCATTTTTCTTGATCTTCTTTTGTCTCTTAGGAAATCAGAGTTCTTTTTCTATCGATGTTCTTGACTTCTCTTTGCTTTATCTCGCTTTCCTCCAGCTCCTCTCATTTCCGCTTCCAGGACTCCTTCGTGTATCTAGTCTTCCTTCATTTGTCGTCTCCTTGTATCTCTTCTCTGCAGACCTTCATGCATCCCTTTTCTGTTTTCTCTTAGCCTTTCTGTCAGCCCTCCTCCCCCTCCTCTTCAGTATCTACAACTAATGCCATCTGAATTTCTTCTTAGTATCAGACCGGCAGCCAGGACCGTTGAGATACAACGAACGAGATACCGACTGTAACCCCTACCGGTATTTAGGAGTAGACTTGTAAACTGTGAAACTGACCGTCTGCCGAAAATATATGGGTGGCTTACCTAACAAGCACCACTAATTGCTTGTTAGATTTTGGGTCTAGATCCAATATATGAGATACCAGATGAAACTATATATATATCTGCACACCTCTACTGATTATAGATTGACCAGTGACAGACATTTTGGAGGGTGGGTTCCCCCCTGACAGCGCACTGAAAAGGGGGGGGGGGCGGTTAATTGGATCTAGATCCAACTTAGGAGATACCGAGTAAAATTTACGCTACAGTAGCACTGCACATCCTAGAATACTGTGGTGGTAATGACAGACGTTTTAGTGGGTGGTTACCCCCTGACAGACGCCCCACAACTAGTGGGGAGGGGAGGGGGAGACAGGATCTGCATCCAACATTGGAGATACCAAGTAAAATTTCTACTACAATTGCAACTGCACATCCTAGAATGCTGTGTGGTGGTATGCCAGACATTTTAGTGGTGGTTACCCCCTGACAGACACCCCACAACGAGTGGGGTAGGGGGAGGGGGAGACAGGATCTGCATCTACATGGATATACCAAGTAAAATCTGTACTACAATAGTTCTGCACATCCTAGAGTGCTGCAGTGGTAATACCAGACATTTTAGTGGGTAGTTACCCCCTGAGAGACACCCCACAACGAGTGGGGGGAGTGGGAAGGGGAGAGGGAGACAGGATCTCCATCCAATATCGGAGATACCAGGTATAATCTGTACTACAATATCACTGCACATCCTAGAATGCTGTGATGGTAATGACAGACATTTTAGTGGGTAGTTACCCCCTGACAGACTCCCCACAAAGAGTGGGGAGGGGATAGGGAGACAGGATCTGCATCCAACATTGGAGATACCAAGTAAAATTTGTACTACAATAGCACCTCATATCCTAGAATGCTGTGATGGTAATGACAGACATTTTAGTGGGTGGTTTCCCCCTGACAGACACACCCACTAACAGGTGGGCTGGGGGAAGGGCAAGCCCTGATAATGAATGTCTAGATTAGTATAGTGGGCTACTATTGACCCGTATTATACATTATCGTGATATATCTAATAAATATTTTTATCCTTTCTATATCCTTTGTATTTATCTAACACAGTGTTTCCCAACCTTTGACACTTTGAGGACCCGAGACAATTTTCCTCATCCCAAGGAACCCCTATACACACACACACCACACACACACACACACGCACACACACAAATATATATATATATATGATATATGTGTGTGTGTGTGTGTGTGTGTGTGTGTGTGTGTGTGTGTGTGTGTGTGTGTGTATGTAATTATTTGTATTAATTACCTTTAATAAAATAGAGGGAAAAAATCTCGCACGATATGTTACGATAAAATAAATTATAGGACTACGATTTCTCACGCCATGTTTAACGAAAAATGTATACTTATAAATAACAAATAATTAAATAAAACATGAATTCTTACGGAACACCTGGCAATCGTTCACGGGGTTCTGCGGAACCCCGGTTGACAATGGCTGATCAAACACAAAAATTATTTATTTGTTTCATATAAATAACAGTCATCTGTAGGCCCATAATAATTCAGATCATATTATTTTGTCCAAGCTAGCAACTGACTTCATTATAGTAGGGGAGCCCGGGGCTAGTTGGCTACATGGGTAAGTTGGCATATTCAAAATGACTTTAAAGTTTACCAATAGATGACTCTAATACATATACTGTGTAATTGCCACGTGGTTCCTCAATTACCAGCAAAATTCTATAGAGATAGAAGGTAGGAGCTCGAATTTATGAGACAATTTTCTATTTTGATGGTAGTGAGTAAATATTTTAATCTTTCTGTTATTTGCTATAACATCTATACATTCATAAAGATTATTTTTCAATTATAACATAGTTTTCCTTATGGTTTGAAGATTCTATACCATTAAAATTATTATTAATTCAAGGCTTCTTGGTGTGGACTGGTAAGCGTTTTTGTACCAAATGGTAGGGATGGGCAAGTTGGCTCAAAATAAATGGGGCAAGTTGGCACACGTTATTTGATAACGATAGTAAGCCTATTTATTTATATAATTTACGTTTTGTTTCTGGATTTTTGGAAGGATAATGAAATTAGTGTCCTATCATTTCCTCCCACATTGTTCTCACAAGTTGGCAGCCCCTGGATTTTAGTGTTTATAGACATCTGAAGAAATGTTTTAACAGGGGCAATTTGTGATTCTGTGGATTGACTGGTAAGTGTGTGTGCAAATGTTATCGAAGTATAGCCACCATCTGTTGTCCATTCCTGGTAACGGTTTTCTTCGGCCTTTGACCTCTAGGCGGTCAGGTTTCTGTTATTACTTGTTCAATTGTTTTCAAGTTTTGGTTTATGGAGTTGATTGGTTAAATTTCAACTTTGCAAATTGCACCAGATCGTATTTTCAAACGATTTGTTGATTTTATACGGGTGGTTAATTGTAACAGATTGGAGAGATGTTGCCCGAAAAGATCTACATGGGCTTGTATTCCGGATCAGTCAATCAGCTGTGATAACAGAGTTTAAGAACTTGCCTGACCTGTTTGATGCCAGAAACGAAAGCTCAGACGTGAAGATGAGCCCTGTGATTTTGGTAATGGTAAGCCAGGGGAAGTGTAGGTCCAGTTGCCAGGGCATGTAACCATTGTGTGGAGACATGCGGCTACGTATGACTAAGGTTGTTTAATCTCACAGCCCTTGCCACAATTACAACTAGAATTGATGATTCTTCAAAAGTAATGCTAATGCCTTATCTTTTTGTATTTTGGAAATTCAGAGGTATTTTTTTGCTTATTTGAGTTTAAATTGGGCGAATGTCTACTAATTTTTCTTTTAATTATTTCAATGTGCCTAACTTTAACCCCGTGGGGCAAGTTGGCTCGAAAAAGTTTATTTTTTTGTTTTCTAAAAAGCTTATTGTTATCTTATGTTGAATCGTCGAAACAACGAATTATTTTGTTGGTCTCTTGATGCTAAGAACGAATGTTAAATATTTTTCAATGGGTTGGTAAGAATTTTTGCAAAAATGTGTGTTTGATATTCGCAACTAACCCAAAATTGTTAAAAATAAAATGAGTTCAACTAGCCCCGGTAGCCCCGGTCCCCTACCCCTACCGCTTTAGCTTTGTTTGTACGATATGAAAATTAATGTAAGAGGTGGTTTGGAAGACTGGCCCACTGATAAGTAGCATATCAAGTTCTTATCATTATTAAGAAGGTTGTATTATGCCTAGTAAAATGTCCATGTACCATAACATTTGTTAAAAAGAGTAATACCCCGCACCCATTAAATAGTAGTTAATACATAATGTAATATATACGCTATAGTCATGGGTACAGGAGATCATAATATTGCGGCTCAGCCTACTCGGTTTTGTTTTATTCGAAGTAGGACTACCTTCTTTTGGTTTCACCTGAAGAAAAAAAAACTAAATGAAAACTGAAACATACTGAAAAGAGAAAACAAACGCATAAAACTGATACAAAAAGTAACCTGAAAACAACCAAAAAGCTCGGAAGTTTGAATTTTGTAACCTGTAACAGGAAAATCACAAAACAAAATAACAAAGAAGGATATAGGACGTAATCCAAGGGTTGTGTTTAGAAAGTCTTTTGGTTTAAGCCAAAAAGTAAAAAACAACTGCAATACGGCTTTGCAAACGATAAAGTTAAGCTAATACAAGTAAAGCTCCATCACCATTGTGCCCCACTTACTTGGTTTTTATTTTATTTTTTTTGTTTTTTATTTAGTTTTTTTCATTGCTCATAGAAAGCATGGATTTTACTTTTTGTAATTATCAGTTTTTGAATGATTGATTGTTGTTACGATAGTCGATTTTTTTTTCGGCTGATGTAAAACATTTTGTCAGATATAATACACCTGGCTGAGGAAGGACACAGACGGATCCTCTGTTTTTTTAAACAACCTCGTTCCTACACACCAAGGTTATTTCTGAACATTTCCATTCTCCTCGGAAGAAAAGAAAATTTTGATAAAGACGAAGAGCAAACTAGACCCAAAAACAAAAAATAATAATCCACCTAGCATTAATGTCAAAACAAAACAAGAAAGAATTAAAAATGAGTGCGAATTGTCAATTTTTTTCTATCGTTAACTGTTTTTAATAGCAGTCAGTGTTTAGCGCAATTAGTTAGGGTTTAGTGACGTAAGGTCGTTTAAGTGAATTTTTATGAGTAAGTGTTTGATGAATGTTTAGGGTTTTAGTGACTGTTTTAATGTGTCAAGCCATTCAGTGGAATGTTTTACTGAGTCTTTAGGTGCTTTCGTGAATGTTTTTATTGAAGTGTTTTAATTGTGTAAGTATTCAGTGAATGTTTTGTCTTTTATGGGTTTTGTAAAGTGTTTTTGTTTTTTGGAACATGTTAAATGTGAACGTTTAGTGAACTGTCCCTTGGTTAATATGGTACTGTTCAGTTGAGTCTTTAGTGCGTAACGTATTCAGTGAGTGTTTAGGGTTTTAGTGAAAGTTTTGCTAATTTTAAGTGAGCGTTTTAGGTAAATGTCTTGAAGAATGTTTAGTTTTGTTTTAGCAAATGTTTAGTAGATGCAAGTGTTTATTCAAGTTTTTGTTTAATGAGTGGATGTTCCTTCACTGTTTAGTATTTAATAAGTTATTTAGGGTTTTGGTAAGCATTTAGTATTTAATGAGTGCCTTAGGTTTGAGTGAATGTTTAGTGTTTTAATTAATGTTTTATGGATTAAGTTGGTGTTTAAGTTTAGTGAATGTTTACCCGGGTGTTTTGGGGTATGTAATGAGTATTTAGTAAATTTAGTTTTTGTTTTAAGTGTTTAGTGAGGCATTTTAATATATTAGTGATACCTAGTTGCGTGTTGGGGTTTATATCAGTGGTTTTGGTTTTCGTTGATAGTTGTGTGTGGGTGTATGTTAAGTGTTGTGTGTGTGTGTGTGTTTGTGTGTGAGTGTGTGGTGTGTTTGTAATTAGTGAATGTATGTCAAGTGTAGATGCTTTACTGGGATAAGTGGCATTGTGAGTGTTGGTGGTTTAAGTGATTGTACTTTAAACTAAACATTACTGTTTATTTAAGTACTTCGGCTACCCATATGCAAAGAAAGTCCTTTGTATTTTACCAAACCAAACCATTTATGCTTGACACTGCTTTAAAGAATCCAAGAGCATATTCTTAATAACCCTGACCACAATGGTTTGTTGTAGGTGCTTTGGTGTGTTTTCGTAAGGTAATGTTTTTCCTCTGTGAAATTGGGTCGAATAATCTAAATAAATAATATAAATAATAACTAATAGATAAATAACTGACGTACTAACTCAATAATAATAAATAATATGAATGAATATTAAGATTTTAAAAAAGTAATAGGTTCAATAAAAAATATAAATGCCTGGAGCTGGACCGGAGTTTCCGTTTCTAAATGGCCTTCCGAAAAAGGGGTTTGGTTTTTTCCCACCCTCGGCGAAGGGAGAGTCGCTACTCCAGTGATTGACGCCCTATGCCGTTGCACAACAGTCTGACATGAGTTTTGCCCGACATTCGGTTGTTTCCGTTTTTTTATGACGTGACGTGGGAGGATATAATTATGAATGTTGTGGACCTGTATACTGGACATATAATGAACGAAAGATAAAGAAAAAAAAACAATATTACTAGGGGATAAAACTAGCCGAATAATGGTCGTTCGAAGCCAGTATCGGATAAAGAATGTATTGAAACACATTACCATATGCTGCCTGTGGTGCGTTCGGTCGGTGGTAAGTTAAGAGACTAAACGCACTCCAAAGCTTGGCTTTAAACATCAAACTGCGTATCATTTTTATTTGAGTTTAGATTTTTCTTCCCTGGAATATATATGATGGCCTGATACTTTGGTGATAGTGGTATAGATTCAATTTGAGTGAAGGCAGCCGAAAATAAGTTTGGAATCCTGACTTTATTAGATAAATTGTCATGATATTATAGGCCAACTTTAATTTGGGAAGTCAGGCAGCTGCCAAGTTGTATGATCGTCAGACTTCGGGAGGGGGGATAAAATGGGGGAAATAAGTGTTTTAAATCTTTTAGATTTAGTTTAGCTTATCCTGAACAAATTCATTCACCATTTTCCGTTTGTTCCAAGTAATTATTTTGTTGTTGGTGATACATCATCCTCTTTTGTGGAATTTGCAGGTGTTAAAAACAGGCTCCCTCTTAAGATGGGACTTTGGGTCTTGATATCAATCGAACTCCCTCCCATATCCGATAAAAATTTCATTTCATCCCACATACTAACCAACAGCAACTAAATGAACCAATTCAGTTCTGGTAAAACACGGTTTGGGCTACGAAACCTCGACATGGCTAGCAGTGTCCTAACTATAGGCAAGAAAAAAGACGCTTATTAAAACGAGAGTACTTATCTTTACCATTTCTTTCCTTAGCGGGAATTTGAGAGTGGCATCATATGGACTGGTTTTAATTATTCAAAAAAATGTCTCAGCAAACACACTTGTAGCTGTTTGCCAATTGTGACCCCACCCTCCCATTGTCAGATAAAAATACTTTTTGTCTGAAGTAATAACTCCAAATCCAAGGATAGTGCTAAATTATAGAGATAATATGTATTAATATTATCGCTATATATATATATATTATATATATAGTAATATATATATCTATATAATAATTATTATCAAGTTCTCACACCTATAGTAAGGTCTCGCACATAGTATTTTAATAAGATTGTGATTGAAATTTAATTAGGAAGTTGAAATAGTTCCTATACTTCAATGAGGAAATTTTAAAAAATAAAGAAATAACTCCGGCAGTAATTCTTAGTCCTGAACCATCACAACATATTTCTTCTTGAATTTTTTGCCTTTTACATTTTTATCAGGCTCACTATTTTTCATATACACTTATACCATAATTTGTAATAATTAATTAACTGCCTATGATAGATTTTTGAATAGTTCAAGGTGTCCCATTTCTCCCACCTTCCAATCGTAGGTTTATGTTCTGTGCGGGCTAACCACCCACTAAAAGAAAATGGCTGGCATTACCCATCACAGCTTTCTTCTGGATGGGTGCAGCGCTATTGTAGTAAAACAAATTTTACTTGGTTATTATCCAATTTTGTTTAGATGCAGATCATGTCTCACTCTCCCTCCTCTCCCCCTCCCCACTCGTTGTGGGTGTCCTGCCAGAAGGCGGTAACCATCCCAAAATAAAAGTCTGTCATTACCACCCACAGTTAATTACCTAACGATGAGCAGTGGCTATTGTTAATGTAAATTTTTTACTCGGTAATCTCCTAAGTTGGATCTAGATACAATTAAAACCCCGCCCCCCTTTTCAAGTGCTGTCTGTGTCAGGGGGAAACCCACCCTCCAAAATGTCTGTCACTGGTCATTATCTATTAACTCAGTTAGAGTGTTGCAGATATATTACATATATTAGTTTCATCTGGTATCTCATATATTGGGTATGTAAGACCCGAAAATTCTAACGAGCAAATTAGTGGTGCTTGTTTAAGTAAGACGAACCCATTTTATTTTCGGACAGACGGTCAGTTTTCACAGTTTTACAATCGTCTAATCCCTAAATACCGGTAAGGGGCTTACAAGTCGGTATCGATTCCGTTCGTTTGTATCTCAACGGTCCCGGGCCCGGGCTGCCAGCTTTATACTTCTTGAGGAGCGTTCTTTTGGAACCTCTCTCGCCTCCCTGGAGCCTCCTGTCCTTTCTTTGTATTTTCTAAGTGAGGCAGTTATGTCGTGTTTGGCATTTCTCTAATTCCTCAGGATTCTTTTTAACTCCTTCCAGAAGTATTCCGTCTGCACCTGCAAAAGTAGTCCTAAATCTCTTCCCCATCTGTTCCGAAATTTTTCTTAACTCTCTCTCTCCTTCTCGCTTCTCTCCTCGGATCGCCTCCTCTCTTCTCTCCTTCATCCTTGCGGACTTTTAAAACGGCATGATGCCTCCACTGCATGGTGTTTGCATCACAGGGCCAAATCATTGGCCAGGGGAGTTTGGTTTTGTTTAGCCAGCAATTGAGCGCCTTCCCCCTGCTGCTCCATTGGCACCTGCTCACCGCAAAAAAAAAATTTTTATTTTAGTTCTGGAAGTTTTGTATCGCCTCCAACTCTGAATTTATATATATTGGCAAGAATTTCTGAATATATATAAATTGAGAAGAATGTCCTGACCATGGGGTGTTTACATCGCTCCTCAACTCTGAATTTAATATATCTTCAGAATTTCTGAATTATAATAAATTATTGAGAATGTCCTGACATGATGTTCCAGGTTTTTCAAACTTTTTCCTTTTGGAGGGGAAGAATAACTTGTTTGTGGACGGTCCTCTGACAGCTTGTTCTATGTTGTTTTCACATTTTGGAGGGTTCCTTATATGTGCCAGACATTTGGTTTCCTCCAAAAACTTGTTTTTATTCCTTGTTGTGTTTGATGGCAGACTCTCTCGAGGTTGGTTTGAGAATCTGCCGGAGGCTTCGACTCGTCTCTTCTCGATTTCGAAGTCTTCCTCCTTCCTTGGAGACAGACGGAGACAGTGTGTTCGTTCGTCCTCTTCCATGTGTGTCTTGAAGGGCGCTTTCCCGTTGGGATTCTTGAGGACTTGGGAAGCCTTTCATCCTCTTGAGTTCCGCCACCTTAAGGTAACACTGGAGTCGACGCTTTTCCTTCGTGAGGTCTTCCACGTCCTTCAGCAGGCGCTAGAACCTGAGCTCGAGGTCTTTCCTCTCGGATTCGCGCTGCCTCGGTCGCGTCATTTTGTTCCTGGATGAGCCTCGCCATCCGCGATGCTTATTCAGTCCTGAGTGCTGGCTTTCTCCTTCTGTGGTAGGAGCTTCTCAGACCTTTGAAGCTGGTAGTTTGCCTTCGCTAACTGCACAGACAGATCCCTCACTTAATGCAACGTTTTTCTGCCCAATTTCCTTTGTGTTATACTTCATCTGGTGATTTTCTTCTGTGATCTCGAGGATCTTGTTTTCCAGCTGTTGTTTCCCCTCCTTTCTTGTTTGTTTTCTTCTGTCAGAAACAAACGTTTGTTCAGCCTCGAGCGATTGGGCCCTCTCTGCAGGACCTGGCCTTGTCTGTTGCAAACACCTCATGAGTGATCTGTCCAACGCCTTCATAGTAGTCGACCTCTGCTGCAACTGACGATTTATTTTGTCAAGTTCACCTGCTGGATGGTGTCTCGGAACGCCTCAATTCTCTCGTCCAGTTCCTTTTCCTTGGGCTCTTCAGCTCCATCATCAGAGATCTACATCCTCACCAGTGAATAGGCCGCTACAGCAAACATGATGACTATTCCTGCGTCAGACTTCTCTCAGTAAATCGCTGGACATATGGACAACATCGTCCGAACAACAGCTGCTGCCGAGGCCAGACAAGGCCATATTTTCTTCAAACTGGAATCCATATCTGCAGAGGCCATACCCAGTTCTTACTCACACTCTTCTTTCTCGATTCTTCATTGAGTTGCTATTTATCACGAGAGATACTTCGATTTGTCAAAATATATCAGGAAGTATTTTGAAAGATTTGGATGCCTTGGTGTTTTGCTGAAATAATATCTCTCTCTCTCTCTCTCTCTCTCTCTCTCTCTCTCTCTCTCTCTCTCTCTCTCTCTCTCTCATATCCTGCCCCGAAAGTCGGAAATTCTTAATTTTTTCCTTCATTTACGTTCAAGGCTTTGCATTGACAAGCGTAATCTTAGAGTATTAAGGAATAGAGGGAGAGAGATGGATTGTAGTTTTAGCGCAGTAAAAAACAGTGTAGTGGATATATGTGAAATCACTCCGTTTGGACCAGGAAATCTAATGTTTTTTACCTTTACTTTTTTTCGTGTATAATGCCTTCAGTTAAGGATTTTTTTTTATTCTCTCCATCTATATATAAATACTATCTATATATATATATATATATATATATATATATACACACACACAAACATAAACTTCAATATATATATATATATATATATATGTATGTATATATATACATGCAACTTATCAGAGAGAGAGAGAGAGAAAGTGTGTGTGTGTCTGTGGTATTTTTCTTTGCGATTTTCATAATACACAAAGTAGACTATGCCTAAGATTAGAAGAGGATTGATTTGATTTGTAATATTTTTCAAGTCCAGAAAAGGGATGAGTTTGTCATATTATTCTATGTCATGTAATACTATAGCAGAAAATATTCACGTACAAAGAAGGGTTGAGTTTGTGATAATTGTTAAACATATAATTAATTAAAAAATTAAAAAAATTAAAATACCATTTGGTCTGTTATTACTAAAAATATAATGAAAGTCTATTTCAGAATCTTTACTCTCTCTCTCTCTCTTTAGTCCTTCTACAAAGAAACGGAAAATCTGAATATGCCCCCTTCAACTCCTTCAAGGAGTTTCGTAATTTATGAAGGGCTCCTAATTGGTTGCTGCAATACGTGTGATCCACAGTTTGGCTTTTTATCCCTTCTGCAGTTTCTAACCCAAATAAGGTAGTGGTCTTGCTCTTTGTTCTTGTCAGGAAATCTTAAAAACAAAATACACGAAAATCATTTCTGAATCTCGCATGTTATTTATTAACGACAGGTTTCCTGCACTGACCTGCAGACATTTTTAAGGTATATTTGGGGCTACTCACAGATCTTATAAGAGAAACTATTTGTTTAATTACAGTATGAATTTAATTACAATCCGCATGAATTCATATTTATACAGATGTGATTCAGGGGAGAGGACACTGTATGTACTTTACAGAACTAAATCAAGGTATCTGAACCACGTCATGAAAGCTATTTGAACATCTTCAAGTACAATTATTACTAGGAGGTACATATATAAAGCAATGTAACAATCCACAGTTATACGGACCTATAATTCAATGTGCTTATTTACATTGTACAGTCTAAGGTAGGCAAGCTTGTAAGAATAACTTAACTTTCATAACTAGCCAAGACTTGAGCTGTGGAGAGGGACAGATGAAAACAATAAACTATTCCTGAAGGTTGCTAAGTTAGGCTACTATTGCTAAGCTCAGGTTAGGCTACCTTTAGTTATTTGATGATCAACCCTGGTAAAATTTACTTGCAGACCAGCTAGTTTGTAAAGTTCACTTGTGGCCCAGCTAGTTGGTTAAATTTACTTGTAGATGAGCTAGTTGGTACAGTTTACATTGAAAACTATAATGTAGTATGAACTTGAAGTATTCTTTTAGGGTAAAAATGATAATGGTAAAATTGAAGAATACCTTACTACCTTTTAGTGTTCTGGCAGATCAACTTCAGCTGATACATGGGGTTTTAAGAACTTGTTGATAAAAAGGTAAATAACAGCATAACACTTCATTAAGACTTAAAACTGCAGCAGGCCTAGGGACAGGCCTCAAGATACAATGTATACAAAGACCTGAATGCAAGACTAGAAATATAGTCCTAAACTATAGTAATTGGGATAATAAAATAACGAATTTAAATTTTATTGCTTATAACAATCATATTTTTAATGAATAAGTCCCATTCTAATTTTTTTTTAATTATTGCTTTAGGTTATAAACTGTGCACTTAACAGTGCAATTTTTCAAATTTCTATTTTGTAATGAATTACGGACTTTTTATTTTGTTTTCTTTGTCATCCATATTATTGTTAACTATTATCAATCAAATGCAGTTACATTTAATGTGTTTTTAAATATGTCAATGGACGGCAACAGTCCCGGTGATAATATTCCTAGATGGGCA
The DNA here is from genome assembly GCF_015104395.2 of Macrobrachium nipponense. NCBI lineage: Eukaryota > Metazoa > Arthropoda > Malacostraca > Decapoda > Palaemonidae > Macrobrachium > Macrobrachium nipponense. The sequence continues at coordinate 29,438,895 of NC_087211.1, forward strand.
ATTTTCCCAGTGGTAGTTTTGCCAGTGGCAATAGTCCTAGTGACGTGTATACATATATATATATATATATATATATATATATATATATACTATATATATATACATATATATATATACATTATACATAATATATATATATATATATATTATATATTATATTAGATATACATATTCATATATATATAATGCACACACACACATATATATATATATATATATACATGTAGTATATATATATATATATATATATATATATATAATATATATATACTATATATGTATATATATACATACATATATATATGTAATATATATGTATATAAGACATGCATGTATATACTTTTAAGGCTTAGTTTTTCTCTTATATATTTTTCGTTAAAAGCAATTGCTTTAGTGGCATCCGTGAAGATACCTGCAAGAAACTTATTGATGCCACTAAAGCAATTGCTTTTAACGAAAATTACATAGGTATGATATAGGGTATGTATGTATTATATATATAGCTTTATATATTATATATATATATATATATATATATATATATATATATACTATAATATATATATATGTATATATACTATATATCCATATGCATATAAACTATATATATATATATATATATATATATATATATATATATATATATATATATATATATGCATAGTACTTTTATATATATTTATATATATATATATATATATATATTATATAATATATATATATATGCATATATACTTTATATATATATTTATATATATATATATATATAGTATATATTATATATCTATATATATATATAAATATATATATATATATATATATGAGTCTGATCACATCACCGTAATTCATGTGTATGCATTAAGCAACAAATGTCCTGTAATATCTAATTCGCTCTACCTCAGAATTAATATATTTTCATATATGTTAACTGAAAGGGAATTTTTAGTTGATATAATTTCGTCGGCTCCCGGGCGCGAACCTAGGAACCAAGAAATCAGGACGTCCAGCGAAGCGCCGAATCCAAAACAAAGAATCCCTGGGCGCGACAGGGATTTGTAGGTGAGAGGTGGTGTTAACTCATATCCTCTCGTGGTAGCTGTGTGGTTAAAGGCGCTTCACTGTACGTCCTGATTTCTGGGTTCCAAGGTTCGCTCCCGGGAGCTAATTAAAAATTCCCAATCAGTTAACATTATTACATATAGCTGAGACGTGACCGATCTGCCCAGGTCTAAAGACTATCAGCGAATACTTTGAGACTAAATAATATGTTAATAGTATACGGTTTTGCAAACCTACATCTTTTATACCCTACCATCATTATATTAATGCACCGATGCACACATTCACTGCATTTCATTTCACATAATTTACTTTCACCAAGAGTTTCAGAAGCAATATAATAAATATGTTAAAATATGAGAAATATAGGAAATTAAAATACTTTCTATAAGTAGTCTAGATGGTTGCGAGGGGCGGAGCCAAGTCGCCCATCCCACTGAACTACTAGTAACTCAACTAAGTTATGCCATAAATACAGATCCTGTAGTACCAGATGAGCACATCCAGCCATGTGTTCTTAGCATAGATTAGTTAATAAAATAATACCTTTGCAAAATTGATGCTTTGCTGACTCACACAACCCACGGCTATAAAACCTGGTGTGTTACATCTTTGTGACTAGATTCGATATTATTGGTAATTCAGGTAATTGTAGTCCAGTCAATCTAGAGCAAAATTAGATGCAGCTAAGCGCAGGTTGGTAGAGTAGGGATTTACGGTTTCGTGATCCTTGGCCACATCCAAATAACATGAAACGTTTACCATTATTTAAATAATGGATCCAGGTGATTTAAGATAGAGGACAGAATGACACGTCTGAATTATATTATAAATAAATAGTCAGTTCCAACAATATTTAAGGCTTTTTTTTTACATAGAAAATATGATAACGATTTAAAACAATACTGTGAGAAAAGATTTCATAATAATTATTTACCAAAAAATGTACGATAACATATTTCTTAAAGAAGGTCTCAAATATATCCATCAGCTTAATAACTAAAAGGAATAAAAGCTCTCTCTCTCTCTCTCTTTCCTCTCTCCATAAACTGTACGCATTTCTTTCGTTACCGTTCTTCGTATTCTCTCTCTTCTCTTCTCTTCTCTTCTCTTCTCTTCCCTTCCCTTCTCTTCTCTCTCTCTCTCTCTCTCTCTCTCTCTTCTCTTCTCTTCTCTTCTCTCTCTGTGTGTCTTTGTCCATATAATTGATTCGTTATTGTATTGCTATGCCTGATTACCGTAATTTCCCCTCCTCTTCCCATTCGAACCATTCTACCAGATGTACTGGTTGTTTGAACGTGGGCCACCTTTCAGGGCAAGAAGGGCATGATCTCTCAGAGCCATGTTTTTTTTTTTGGGGGGTGGGGGGGGGGGGGGGGGGGGGGGGGGGGGGGGGGGGGGGGGGGGGGGGGGGGGGGGGAGGGGGGGGGGGGGGGGGGGGGGGCGACGCCGGTTCTGTTGCTGGCTGTACTTGCGGGCAGGCAAATGGATTGTGTTTAAATTGTTTTGCCGAGCTGAGCTTTTGACTGTATACTTCGGAGTTTATTTAGATGTTTGTAAACTGTAAATGTGGTAATGAAATGCTGGGAATAATATATATGGCCTTATAATATGAATCTTTATCACATCACCGTGATTCATATACATGCTTTAAGCTACGAATGTCCTTTAATATCCAATTCGCTCTACCTCGGAATGAATATATTTTCATATATGTTAACCGAAAGGAATTTTTCAGTTGATAATAATTTCGTCCTCTCGGGGATTCGAGAAACGAAATTATTATCAATTAAAAAAATTCCCCTTTGGTTAACATACCTCTATTAAAATATATTAATTCCGATGTAGAGCGAATTGGATATTAAAGGACTTTTGTAACTTAATGCATATATATATATATATATGTATATATATATATATATATAGTATATATATATATATATATATATATATATATATATATATATATATATATATAATAGAGCTGGAATAGACCCATCTTCGGCAACATAGCCAAGTGTTTATTCATTTATTACTTTTTTAGGCTGAAATACGTAGGGAGAAACTACTAGTCACTTTTTACCAAATATATATGTAGTATTTTATAAAGGAATAAATACTTGGCTATGGTGGCGAAGTTGGGTCTATTTCAGTACTAGTGAGTGAGTCTGAATTCGACCGATATAAGTAAATATGAGCGGGATTAGACCCAAGGCCAATAGAATTTTAACAGGTCAACCCACGGCCGCTTGAAATTTTTGTCGCATGCGTATCCATGACGTCAATAGGTTCAAAAGAGGTCCTAGGCTGAACTGAACGGTCTGAACTGAACCTATGGTCAGTCTGTAATGAGAGGGCCAGAAGGTCAGACTCAGACATCCATCTCTCTCCCTCTCAATCTGTCTCGCGGCCTTGCTCTGTCCCAAGGTCATACTGGTCCCAAGGCCAACAGAATTTTAACTCGCACCAACTTGTCATGCGCAGTGCGTGACTGTACAAATTATTCGATAGGAAAATCAATTTATAATTATTATCGGTTTCCGAAGGATAAAGAAACACCAGACAAATGTGACAAAAAGAGTAGAAAGTAGGAACTTGTCAGTTTCCTTTTTATGATGTCCATTGGCAGGATCGAAATTCTGAAGCAACATTACCGGGCAGTACTACTTCAATGTTACTTTGTGCACTGGCAGTCCCGATGGATTTAAGTTATTCAAAAAATCTTGCGGATATTGATGATAATTTTCATCTTCTATTGTGTCCGAGCTGAAATATTAGCGACTTTCTCAGGGGAAGTTGTACAGAAATTAAGTATGAAAAATCGTAAAGTAACTAAGTCTACGGGAATAACCAACCTCGTTTCACGGCCAGACACAGCTGCGTTTCAGGGAATCCCTTCTCATCCCCACCCCCTACAAAGGAGGGGGGTAGGTTGGATGAAACCCCATTACAAACCATCTTAGGGGTCCCCACCATAAGCCTGCCAAGTTTCATGCCCATCTGACCAGCCGTTTGGCCATGATTGAATGACAGACAGACAGAAAGACATTACGCCCATTATAGTATGATTGTTGTTGTAATACTCCTGATATTGTTGTTGTTGTTGTTGTTGTTATTGTTATTTTATATTATTAATATCAAAAGTAGTAATAATAATAATAATAATAATAATAATAATAATAATAATAATAATAATAATAATAATAATAATAATAACAGTTTCACAGACATCACGACAGACACAGTCAGACACCAACTAAAGAAAATGCCAAACTGGAAAGCCCCAGGTCCCGATGAAGTCCATGGATACTGGCTCAAAAAAACTTCAGGCCCTACACCCACGAATAGCAGAACAACTCCAGCATTGTATCTCAAATCACCAAGCACCCAAATGGATGACCACAGGAAGAACATCCTTAGTACAAAAAGACAAGAGTAAGGGAAATATAGCCAGTAACTACAGGCCTATCACCTGCCTACCAATAATGTGGAAGTTACTAACAGGTATCATCAGTGAAAGGCTATACAACTACCTAGAGGAGACAAAACACCATCCCCACCAACAGAAAGGCTGCAGAAGGAAGTGTAGGGGCACAAAAGACCAGCTCCTAATAGACAAAATGGTAATGAAGAACAGTAGGAGAAGGAAAACCAAACCTAACCATGGCATGGATAGACTATAAGAAAGCCTTCGACATGATACCACACACATGGCTAATAGAATGCCTGAAAATATATGGGGCAGAGGAAAATACCATCAGCTTCCTCAAAATACAATGCGCAACTGGAATACCAATACTTACAAGCTCTGGAATAAGACTATCAGGGAGGTTTAATAATCGGTGGAAAGGGTGATCTTCCAGGGCGACTCACTGTCCCCACTACTCTTCGTCAGTAGCCATGATTCCCATGACAAAAGTACTACGAAGATGGATGCCGGGTACCAACTCAAGAAAAGAGGCAACAGAATCAACCATCTGATGTTCATAGACGACATCAAGCTGTATGGTAAGAGCATCAAGGAAATAGATACCCTAATCCAGACTGTAAGAATTGTATCTGGGGACATCAGGATGGAGTTTGGAATAGAAAAATGCGCCTTAGTCAACATACAAAAAGCAAAGTAACGAGAACTGAAGGGATAAAGCTACCAGATGGGAGCAACATCAAACACATAGATGAGACAGGATACAAATACCTGGGAATAATGGAAGGAGGAGATATAAAACACCAAGAGATGAAGGACACGATCAGGAAAGAATATATGCAGAGACTCAAGGCGATACTCAAGTCAAAACTCAACGCCGGAAATATGATAAAAGCCATAAACACATGGGCAGTGCCAGTAATCAGATACAGCGCAGGAATAGTCGAATGGACGAAGGCAGAACTCCGCAGCATAGATAGAAACCAGGAAACATATGACAATACACAAAGCACTACACCCAAGAGCAAATACGGACAGACTATACATAACACGAAAGGAAGGAGGGAGAGGACTACTAAGTATAGAGGACTGCGTTAACATCGAAAACAGAGCACTGGGGCAATATCTAAAAACCAGTGAAGACGAGTGGCTAAAGAGTGCATGGGAAGAAGGACTAATAAAAGTAGACGAAGACCAGAAAGAAATATACAGAGACAGGAGAAAGACAGAAAGAACTGAGGACTGGCACAACAAACCAATGCACGGACAATACATGAGACAGACTAAAGAACTAGCCAGCGATGACAATTGGCAATGGCTACAGAGGGGAGAACTAAAGAAGGAAACTGAAGGAATGATAACAGCGGCACAAGATCAGGCCCTAAGAACCAGATATGTTCAAAGTACGATAGACGAAATAACATCTCTCCCATATGTAGGAAGTGCAATACGAAAAATGAAACCATAAACCACATAGCAAGTGAATGCCCGGCACTTGCACAGAACCAGTACAAAAAGAGGCATGATTCAGTGGCAAAAGCCCTCCACTGGAGCCTGTGCAAGAAACATCAGCTACCTTGCAGTAATAAGTGGTACGAGCACCAACCTGAGGGAGTGATAGAAAACGATCAGGCAAAGATCCTCTGGACTATGGTATCAGAACGGATAGGGTGATACGTGCAAACAGACCAGACGTGACGTTGATTGACAAAGTCATAGAAGAAAGTATCACTCATTGATGTCGCAATACCATGGGACACCAGAGTTGAAGAGAAGAGAGGGAAAAAATGGATAAGTATCAAGATCTGAAAATAGAAATAAGAAGGATATGGGATATGCCAGTGGAAATCGTACCCATAATCATAGGAGCACTAGGTACGATCCCAAGATCCCTGAAAAGGAATCTAGAAAAACTAGAGGCTGAAGTAGCTCCAGGACTCATGCAGAAGAGTGTGATCCTAGAAACGGCACACATAGTAAGAAGAGTGATGGACTCCTAAGGGGGCAGGATGCAACCCAGAACCCCACACTATAAATACCACCCAGTCGAATTGGAGGACTGTGATAGAGCAAAAAAAAAAAAAAAAAATAATAATAATAATAATAATAACAGTATAATTAATGTGATTATGAATAAGCAATCAGAGAGAGACAGAGAGGAAAGAAAGAAAACGAGAGAGAGAGAGAGGACACGTGTCTCAGTTGTTGAACCTAGTGACGTCACATTAAATAACGGCTATCCGAGCGAAAGCTGCGCGTTGGGTTGACCTGTAAAATTCTATTGGCCTTGGCATCCTGGGCCTTGGATTAGACCTATCATTCTTCGTATCCAGGTAATTATCGTCGCCTCGTTCGGATACCTCGGACCGAGATCGAATATGTAGCAGGGCATCGGTAAGAGACTTCATTTCTGTCGTAATTGGTTCCTCTCTTCGTAGCGACAGACGTCTCCAAATGTGAAGAAATCAGGAAGTTAAGAGGGCATTGTGGTTAATAAATACTAAATATGATATATATGTATATATACATATATATATATATATATATATATATATGTATATATATATATATTATATATATATATATATATATATATATGATATGTATATATATAAACACACACACACACACACACACACATATATATATATAATATATATATATATATATATATATATATATATATATATATATATATATATACACATTATCGTATCTCAATACCACAACTTAGCAACTAACAAACAACCAAATAAATACCGAATAATAACAGTAAAAACCCAAGCTTCATTAAATAAATTAAACATAAACCATTAGCATTCCAAGAAAGCAATGAGGAATGGAGTCAGAACGCATAAAAGTCGAATTGCACCGACTTCCAGTAAAGTGACATATTGTTGTGCTGCAAGTAGCGGATCCTGAGGTCATCCGCTCACACAGCTGCGACTCCGAGCAAAGTCAACTATTCATGGACAAACAACTTCGTTGAGAAGGCAAAACCACCACTGCACTAGAGAACATGTCGCACTATAGATGGCTCTGGATTTATATCTACTTCCAAGGTCATAAGGAAGCTCTACACTGCGGTTCATTAAAGGGGAAAAGAATGGTGTTCATCATAATATATACATATGTATGTATGTATGTATATATGTATGTATATAATGTGTATGTACAACAGGGTCAAAATCGACTTATATCTCCCTTGATGACCGACTACATCATGTCATTATCGTCGTATGTACCAACCTAGATAAGGCATAGTTCGAATCCTGGTTACTATGGGAGAGCTCATAATAGAGACAGTAGTTCTCTTGAGGTGCGAGCGATTCCCAAAATATATATATATATATATATATATATATATATATATATAATATATACATATATACATACATACATATATATACAATACATACATACATATATATACATATATATATATACATATATATAAATGTGTGTGTGCATATATATATTTATATTATAAAGATCTCGATTTTTCAGCGGATTAAAATGCTCGACAGCTGTGTACACATCTGTGGATTCCTTAACATGTTTCATGCTCGCGCGCTCATGTGTAATGCATTCGAGTATTCATGGGCATAGGACATTTATCCATGCTAGGTGGCTTTGGTACAGGAACGTTGGCTATTGTCCGCTTTTCTTTTACATATGTATATATATATATATATATATACTATGATAAAATATATATGTGTATACTACAGTATATATATTTATTTATCTAATTATATATAATATATTTCATATATCTATATATATATATCATATAAAATATAAATTATAGTGTATATACATATAATATATATATATCTAATTATATATATATATATAATATATATATATATATAGATATATATATATATATAGATATATATATATGTGACTGTGAAATATATTCTGTTAAAACAGCATTCTATCTAATACAAGGAGCCCACATACACACTCGCACACACACATATGTAAATATATTGTGACGACGTGCCAAGTATCTGGTTACTACACTTACCATTCATTAATTGTTACCTCACAAAAGCCAGACACCTGAACCTTCATCACAGGTACTAAACGACTGAATACTCTAAAGGCAACAGTGATCCCTTAAACAACTTACCAGTATTGCAGAAAATCAAAACTAAGTTCATCCAAAAAACAGTGTGAGGTAGTCTTGTAAGTAATTAATTAATCAAAGGGGCATCACTCCATCAAAACAACTTTAAAAGTCTAAATATTTCCCGATTTCAAAAGTCTAAGTACTTCCCTGGTTCTAAATCACTTCAAGTTAATTGAAGAAAAACAGATCAGTTACCACTCTATGTTTCTACCTAACATCAATATAATCATAATTATATACATAATTAAATACTGGTGTAAAATAAAGAAAACACTTATAAAAATTTTAAATGAAAAAATTTATTATTAAACTCAAAATTATAAGTGAAATTCACAATATCAGGGAAAATTACTGTTACTTGAAAACAAAGTAAAGTTTAATTAATTCTTGAATCAATTAAGTAAAATTAAATCAAAATTAATTTATCACAAAATTCAAGAAAATTAATTCAATTGAAATTCAGAAGTGTTAGGTAATATTTGAAATTTGGAAATTGATTCACAAGTGCTAAATAACAATGAAACTTGAAAATAATTCTAAGTAAATGCAAATTAATTCACAAGTATTAGATTCAATTAAATGTGCAACGATTAAGGGTAGGCTCCACTTTGGGGGTGGCCGATCGTAAAAAATATTTGCCAAAAATACACTAACCAAGACAGGCTAATGAAATTTTCAGGCATTATTAGCACTATAATAATGCATATTCCCCTGTTAATGTTTTTGTTATCATCCTACAGGGAAAATTAATGATTTTATGAAAAAAAAAATAGTGAAAAAAAGGAAATTTCGGCCCTTTTACCGAAGGTTATTTGGTGATTGGTGAGAAACTACAGTCTTGAATAGAAATTCGGTCTGACAGAATGTTGGTATATCCACCTGGAACATGCACAAAAAAATTATCAAAATAGAACAGTAAAATAAGCACGTAATAACAAAAAAAAGAGCAACAACTTTGTAAGTTCAGCGAAAGCCCCGCCGAAATATCAGGGACTATAGCTAGGAAGAAATATTCAGGAAAAATTCAAATCTCGATTTAGGGACAAAACCTTTTGAGAGTTTGTAGTTATTATGTCACTTGATAGCCTAAAACATCTAAAAATTATATTATTAGGACAATCAAAGAAAAAACCACCCCCACCTTTTTTTTTTTTTTTTTTTTTTTTTTTTTTGGAGGTGGGTTTTTCTTTGATTGTCCTAAATAATATAATTTTTAGATGTTTTAGGCTATCAAGTGACATAATAACTACAAACTCTCAAAAGGTTTTGTCCCTAAATCGAGATTTGAATTTTTCCTGAATATTTCTTCCTAGCTATAGTCTGATTTTTCGGCTGGCTTTCGCTGAACTTACAAAGTTGTTGCTCTTTTTTTTGTTATTACGTGCTTATTTACTGCTTCTATTTTGATAATTTTTTTGTGCATGTTCCAGGTGGATATACCAACATTCTGTCAGACCGAATTTCTATTCAAGACTGCAGTTTCTCACCAATCACCAAACAACCTTCAGTACGAGGGGCCGGAAATATCCGTTTTTTTCACATTTTTTTTCATAAAATCATTAATTTTCCCTGTAGGATGATAAAACTCACAGGGAATATGCATTATTATAGTGCTAATAATGCCTGAAAATTTCATTAGCCTGTCTTGATTAGTGTATTTTTGGCAAATATTTTTTACGATCGGCACCCCCCAAAGTGGAGCCTACCCTTAAGTAATGAAAATAACTAAGTTAATTAAATTGTGAATGCAAATGAAAACACAGAAAAGTGTGGAAAATACCAAAATTGCAAAATGTATTAATCACAGAATATAAAATAAAAAGACACAATTCAATAAGAAAATGGAAAAATGCACTTCAAATGAAACAGACACAAAACACAAAAATTTGCAATGTGTAAAAATGTAAATCTTTTCTCTCAAACCATTGTAACTATTAGTTATTAGGTCTCTAAACCATCGTAACCATTAGTTATTAGTTTCTTACCAAACCACTGACCATTAGTTATTAGTTGCAACTAATAAAAGTATAACACACTTTACCTTCTTGGTATACCAATTTTCTTTCTTTGCTGCAGCTTGTTCAAAAATTCACCACAATTCACAAAAATAGGCGCCGTTACACACTAATATAATGTTTGTTCAGATTCCACAAAACACTAAATAATACTAAATAAACTCTAAGAAACATCAAATCTGAAATCTACAAGTTACGAGTGACCATTCAGTAAGTATGAAATCGTTACGTTACTTTAAAATCAAAAGTGCCTTGCAATGGAGAGAGAGGGGAAGGAAAGAGAAGGAAGAGAGATAGAGAGAGAGAGAGAGAGAGAGAGAGAGATGTCTGAACGCAACGCTGTTCTATGATGCAATGAAATCTCTTCCTTGCGAAAGCTGGACAGTGGAGAGATGACACAAAACGTTTTGGAGCAATGAGAAAGATGGTATAATGCTTCTAGAAACTTCCATTATGACGCAACTTTACAAAAAAACTGTGAAATCTGCACGTGGTTTCGGCAACGAAATAAACGTATGAAATTCAGACGTGATGACAGAATTCCCAAAACACAACGGAGACCTCGATGTCTCTAATCAAACAGTTGACAGATTAGGAAAGCAAACGGAGATCTCGGAGTTCTTCTAATCTCAAGGCGATGAAAAGTAACTGAAACAATTCTTGCTTTGAACGGACAAAGGTAATCTCTCTCTCTTTTCATACTACGTTACATATTCTTTTTCAATATGTTATGCGAAATCTGAACACACATTTTAAACATCCTAATTCTAAGCTAGCTAGGAATCTGAAAAAATGTTGCCAAAATCTTATACACAATATTTTATACAGTCAAAGAGGGAATATATGGGTTTTGAAAGTAGCAATACATAATATATATATATATATATATATATGATATATATATATATATATAATATATATATATATATACACATGTGTGTGTGTGTAGTAACAAAATTTCTGTTGATAGCAAGGATTTTTCTACTTTAGTCCAAGCACCGAAGAGCAACAACTTACGTAACTATCTTAGAGTCTATAGTCATAAAAACTGTATCGTCATAAACCCTGTCTTCTTCTGCACAATTGTTTATAACCTAGTATAGGCAACTGGTTTTCCACAATTTGCTTTTATGGATTTCAGCTAGTTTCACACTGGTGGATTATTTCAAGGTTTTAGTGAACGCCTTTTGTTTAGGTGGGTTTTTCTATGAATATGTTATTTAGTTTTAAGCGTCGTTATTTTATATAGAGCTGTTGTTATACTATATGATCATCGAATTTCTAATTCTAGATACTAATGTTTGCAAAATATTTTATAGCCTTCAAAGCGACTTCGGATGTTTCGCGATGGGTCGCCATTAACAACAATCTGTGGAATGATGACGATGGCCTTCCCAATTACTTCCTTCGTTATAATTATGCTATATATATATATATATATATATATATATATATATATATATATATATATATATATATATATATAAGCGAATACCACAGGAAAATGAAAGTGAGAAATCCAAGCGCTTTCGTCTTTACTATGACATTCTCAAGGAACGAATGAAATACATTTGGAAAGAAATAAATATGAGCAACAAAATTAATATATTCAATTTTTACATGTTTTGGACTATACCGATACGTTGTAGTTTCTGTTAGGGCTAAATCTATGTTTAGGTTTGTGACCGTTTGACATCCGATAATCCTGGATTATCTCTTTAATTTTTTACCCTTTTGACAATTAACCATCTGGTATTCTTGATCTTTTTGTGTACCTGATAACTTTCTTTCCAACTGTATCATTCGTTCCTTGACAATGTCTTAGTAAAAACGAAAGCGCTTGGATTTCTGCCTATCATTTTCCTGAGGTATTCGCTTATTTAATGAAGTCACGTGCATCTGCTGTGGTTTTTTAAGCTAAGAATACTATATATATATATATATCTATATAATATATATATATCTAATATATATATATCTATATACTATATATACCATGAAGGGAGTCAGGGGAGAGGCATCGTCATATATGAGTCATATCACATTACCACGATTAATAATAAACGCGTTAAGCTACAAATGTCCTTTAATATCTAATTCGCTCTACTTCGGAATTAATATTTTTTAATTTTCATATTTGTTAGCAGAAGGGGAATTTTTTAGTCGATAATAAATTCATCGGCTCATGGGCGCGAACCACAGAACCAAGAATTCATGACGTACACTGGAGTGCTCTAAACCACACAGCTAACACGAGATAACTGTGTGGTTTAGTGCGCTTCAAAGTACGTCCTGAATTCTTGGTTCATGGTTCGCGCCCATGAGCCGATGAATTTATTACGGACTAAAAATTTCTCCTTTGGTTAACATATATGAAAATGTATTAATTCCAAGATAGAGCGAATTAGATATTAAAGAACATTTGTAGCTAAATGGCGTATATATATATATAGTAGTATATATATATATATAATATATATCTATATTATATATATACTATAATATATATACCTACATAATTACCAGTACCATAATAACATACAATATACATACATACGTACATATCTTATATATATATATATATATATATATATATATATATATCTATATATATATATATATATATATATATATGTACGTATGTATGTATATATGTATGTATGTATGTATGTGTGTGTGTGCCATCACCCAAAGATAGAACGATCAGTCTCAGGGATGTTTTTACGAGCATATAGAATTTGTGATCCTGAATTTTTAGAAGAGGAAGTTCAGAATATCTATGAAATTGCAGGGTAATTATGCTACCCAGGGTATTTTATTGACATTTGCCTACAAAGTGCAAAAAAGGCATTTTATAGTCACGAAAGAACAGGTAATTTTGAAACTGAAAATATCTTAGTTTTGCCATACTGTTGTGAATTTTTATCAGTTGTACTTAGCCTGAATTGTCTGAAAATGGATGTTGTTTTTAGCAATAATTCGTCTATCAAGAATTCATTTGTTTTGTAATAGACCAGTAATGCCAACAGGAGGGGTGTACAAAATTAATTGGGCAACTCGTAATATACCTTATATTGCACAATCTGGTAAGAGACGAAGTAAGAGGATTACGCAGCATAAATACAATGGACGGGTTCCAAACAGTTCAAGTGCCATCTTTGTTACGTAAGAGACTTTGAACGCTCTATAGACTGGAATTCAGCTAGGGTCGTTTTTAGAAGTTCATCAATGGATGACAGATTATTAGTTAAAGAATGCCTCATTAGTTCTTTTAGTTCTTTTAGCAACGTGAATATGAGCTATTGTCTTTTTAAGATGGAAGAATTGTTTAAAAGCTTTATTCTGAATGACTTAAAAGTTAAACGAGTTGCTATGTATTTTACAAACAGATAGTTTTGTGCTGCGATTTGTCGTAACTGCATATTTCCGCTAAGTACTTTTTTTTTTAACAATGTTTACTTACATACTTCAGTCGGTTGTTGACTTGTTTTATTGCTATCTGTGACCTCATTTTGGTTTCTTGTAAAAGTTGCATTCTTAAAATTGTTTAGTACCCTGAAGATGACTTTTGAATAAAAGTTGAAATTCTTGGTACCGTCTCCATTTTCACGTTAGGATCTCCTATATATATATATATATATATATATATATATATATATATATATATATATATATATATATATATATATATATTCTAGGATGAAAGCACAGTGCAAAGAACGTCCAAACATAAAAAGGCAGCCCTTGACACCTGCAAAGATGAGCCAGAGCTGTTTTGAGAGAGGTATGTTAATAATTATAAGTCTTGTTTCGCAGGACACATGTTCTAGATTATATCTTAAAGGAAATTATAGAGCGTATCATTTGGTTTCGTTCAGGTCCAAGCTTTATCACTCTTTAAAATTTAAAAATTTTTTTTTGTATTTTCTTTTGAAATTAATAAATCTAGTTTAAGTTTTTAAGGGTGATATTGATATCCTTATGAAAATTTCTTTTTATATAGGGAGGCTCATTTACCATTCTTTTTAAGATATTATTAGAAGGGACCATGTCTTTAGGCCTGTTCGATCAATAACAAGATTAGCATTGCAACACCAAATACCAACAAAATTGTACATAAACACTTTCATATATATATATATATATATATATATATATATATATATATATATATATATATATATATATAAAATGTGTGCAAGTGTTTAAGAGTCTGTTTACCCCGGGTTTTTACATTTTTATACTTGCAGATATTATGCTACAAATAACACACGGTTCTGTTATTCTGTTACTTGTTAAAAAAAACTATTATCTTTTAATTATTTTGTTACCAATTGCAAAGAAACTTTTGAGAGTTTTTCTTTTTCTTTGTTTTCTATCGCTGACCAATTTTGAAGTACCGGAGTGTATTTTTGAAACCATGCTCCTAATAGGTATTTACTTTGTTGGTGTGGATCGTTTTAATTCGCATTTAATATTCTTAAAGTTCATAGATATTTGAAGGTCTCCTAATTTTACTGTCCTGTATTTTAGCCTAAAGGAAACTTTCCACCCGAATGCAGCCTAGTCTCTGTTACAAATAGAAAGCATGAAGACTTGCCTGAGATATTTTATATTGGACAGTAATTATTGCATTACGCAAATTAACAATGGTTGTTCCGTTATTTTAGTCACTTCTAAATTAACACAATTAAAGCGTCAGGAGTCATTGATCACGTGTAGCCATAACACAAAGTTATTTTTTTCGGGATATGGCGACAAAGAATTCCCGTGTCGTACAGGGCGACCTTTGCTGTCTGAGGAGCTGTTGAATTCTGTTTAAAATGACTTGATTTAACATTAATTGATAAATGATTCCGAGAAAGAAATCCTGATTTAAAGTTTTGCATATTTCATCATTATTAAGATATGACGGCATTGTTGCTGTGTTAGACACGAGCTGGATTTTGGGACGTAAATAAAGTCAAGTATCGTGTCTATGGCCCGGCTACGGACCTGCGGGCCCTGGTTAGCGGCATGTTGCAAGAGAAGCAAACTAACTGTTTACAGTCCTTCTAATTGAGTGCCAATAATCCAGCTGACTTTGCAAAACGTAAGTTGAGCAAGGAGATTTTGACTGATATCAATACTCTTACAAAATCAGAGGCTCATGTTTCTCTTATTTGCTTTAGGGTGCTGAAGAATATGACCTTTCATGTCTTGCATAAGTCATTGCTGAATGTAGGAAATACTTACTTAGATCTGTCATCATCCCAGATAACCTTGATCACTGCCGGAGTTTTATGCTTATTGAAATTTTAGTATTGTATTTTATGTTCTTTTTCTTGTAGTTCAATAATTTGGTTTATCGCGTACTAATCGTTCAAAAGGCAGCCTTATAATATAGCCTGAGTTGTTCTCCATTGTGAGTTGCGTCTTTTTCTTAAATTTTTTTTATTTACACTTCTCACATTGATTTGTCGTATGTATAGCCTTGTCAGAGAATACCGTCCTGTAACCTGAGCTCTTTCCCAAAAGTTGGTCATTTGAAGTTTTCTCCTAACCGACGCATGAAGTTCATGCATCTTTTACTTGAAGAGTAGACTGAAAGTTAAAACTTATTTATAGCTAATATCACGGAGTATCTACATGCAATCATGTCTGAAAAATGTGTAAATACGTACGTTATATGTTTCTTCAAATCTGTATAAATTACGCGTAGTGTTAAGTGGAAACAATCTCCAAATACAAAATTCTTTATGAATGCGTCATCGTCATTTATTCCGCACCGCATTTCTCCCATTATAACAGAAAGGCAATTTACTTGAATCACTGCGCCCAACTCTTTTGATGGTGTTTCAGGGCTTCCGAAGAGTGGTCAAAGAGATTCAGGTATGAACTGAATACTTCCGCTGACACGCTCGCAGTTCAGGAAATCCGTTTCTTACAAATATACCCCTATGGGAAGAAAGGCTCTGCTTGTTTGATATTTTGACTCTTCGTTACTCTTTATTACTGAACAAGATAGTCATTGCAAGTTATAAAATCAAAGTATGTGATGTCCCTTGATTAAGAAATATCCTTAAAGGCTCAACCCAATGAAATCAAAATATGTGAGAAGTGACTGGTATTACATGCTAGACCAGGCGTGGGCAATCTTTTGGCATCTAGGGGCCACACCTTCATTTATCCAAGTGCCCTTGGAATATTTTCATGCATCAAGCATTGTGCTAAACTGCAATAACGGTAATTGCAGTATTTTTTTTTTTTTTTGACATTAGCTAAATGTTGTACAGTCACTCTGGAAATTCTGGCACCCTCTTCAGTGCATTTCGGACAAAAGTTTCCAAAGCAGTAACTTTCACGAGGGCATCCTTTACCATGTCATACGTGGCCTACTACAGGGAAAAGCAGACACATAAATAACATGATGGGTGTCATGTTTTTCATAATCAAATGTCTTTAATGATTTCTCTTTTGTTCTTTTTGGTTTTGAGAGAGAGAGAGAGAGAGAGAGAGAGAGAGAGAGAGAGAGAGAGAGAGAGAGAGCTTGGTGGGGTGTAAGCTGCAGTTCTTGCGGCTCTTGAAATAAAATCCCATTCTTTTGTCGTTACTATACGTATCTGCTTGCCAATCATTGTTGCGACTGATTACAACATTGTCCTGTAAGATATGGGGTAAATAACATATTGAATATAATATGAATAAATATATCTATCCGTTCTCAACAATATATTTAAAGTCAATAAAACACTTTTCACATAGACCTATATGTTGACTGTAAGAATTAAATGTAAATAAAATAAGTAGATAAATGAATAAATTGGGTGTTTTGTCAAAACATCACTATATAAAACCATAAGATAAAGTAATTTAAAGATCCGTGGCGTGTCCCCCACCTCTCTCTCTCAATTACTCTAGTGTGAACACCCATTGCCAATTAACATAATTATCTCTTGGACATTGAACCCCATTATCTTTTCATGAATATTTATCTCGTCCCGTTTTGGTCTAAGGGACGATTCACCGAACGATTGTCGTTATCGACACACACACACACACACACACACACACACACACACACACACACACTATTCAGACAGTATGAAAGATCTCCGCACCGATTTTAGTCTGAACAAAGAAGGGACGTCAGAGGTGTGCGATAGCGTTAGAAGCTGTTGCTGCCGCCTACGTTGTGGCAAATTAGAAAAGCCAAAAAAGAAAGAAAAGAAAATTTGTGAAAATGGTTGACTACGAGAAATTAACTTTCTCAGACTTCTTTGCTCAAGGAACTTGCTCCAGAATCAGGAAACTGGTTTAATTATTTACGTATGGACGAGGAAACTTGCTTGAAATGATTATCTTTTGTCTCCTGCCATCCAAAGACATAGCAGTTCTTTATGCAACTCTATGAATCCTACCCAGAGTTCCCTATCCGCGAATGCAGAATTCATTTTGTGGTAGTCTAGGTTTACACACTACGTCTTTACACTCAAGGGTTGCTGAGATACTGAACATATCGTCAGACAAACATACATTGCACGACCTGTGTATGACAGACATAAGTCGCAAGCCAGCGACCTACTCGTGACAGATTCCCGCCGAGATCGTTCAGACCATGAAACTCCGCCCATTCTTGGATTCAGACAAGCCCATACACAAAGTTTTTGGGAACAGTACAGGCAATCATTCAGACAATCGTTCATACCATCGTTCAGTGTATGGGGCCTTTAAGTGTCTCCCAGACCGACTTAATATGTCTTATCATATGCTCCCTGGTCTCGTTATTACTTGCGTTCCATTTATTAGTTATATCAAGGTATATAGCCCGCAAAGATTTTCAGTGGCATTTAATTCGGGTGACTTTGCTGGCCATTCGATTCTAATGATTTGCTGATATTCTCTGAACCATTCTTTTACAAAATGGGCATTATGGACAGAAGAGTTGAATATGACAACAATTGGTTCTGGCTCGGGGATTAGCAGGGCTCTCCCTGTAGGCAACAAAACTTCATCTAGAATACTAATATATTGGGAACTGTTAACTGGTGCATCTTTTTCAGTGAGTTCCCTTGGACTACTGGCAGACATCCATCCCCATAGGGCTCTTCCGCTCTTCCGTGATGGTTGCATATTTTCAGGGTAATTAATACTTGAAAGTAATAAAAGGACTATAAAAGATAATGAATCAGATCATTAAGATAAATGATGTAGAAAAGTATTCATAGAATGATTTGCATTTAACTTACGAGAGAAGCATAGATGGATCATTATCAATCAAAGGAAAGAAATGCTAGAATAAAACAAAATAGCCCTTAAATATGCACTGACAGTAATATCTCTGTAATGAAATAAAACCTTAATTGGTTCATATAATAGACCTATGTATACTCCAGTTCATTTGATAGGTCTATAGCGATGGTTCTTAAACTTTTTACCTGGCACGACCCCCACCCCTGAAATTTTTGCCAACTATAAACTATAAACAATACGTTGTCTATTTGTATACTATAATGCTTCATTGCTTTTATGAGTATATGGATGAATTATAGATCTTTGTTTCTTACTCTAAAATTTGTTATAGATATGCTCTGTACTATATTCTAAATGAAAATTTATATATTTTGACTTTTTGGCATCTTTTGAGATAATAATTAGAAAACACATGGAAGCAGTGATAATGCCTTTGGCAATTTTGCAATTAACATCACAGTTTAAAAAAATAATAGGCACCCTGCTTGCGCCCCCCTTAGAAGCTCGTAGGGGGCGCGCACCCCAGTTAAAGAATCACTGGTCTCTGGTGATATGAAGATCAAATCCTTATCATAGATCTATAATGTTATAGTTATTTTTCATAATAGGTTTATAAGGAGAAGTATAACGGTCTGTTTTTTCTAAAAGACCTATTAATTACATAAACCTCTAACTCGTATGACAGGTTTGTGTCATTAAAGCCTTCATTCTTATAAACGGACCATTATGAATGAAGCAATACGATTGTTATAACAGCGACGTAATTGTTGTAAAATTAATCTCAAGTGACATCTTCTTACTGGAACTGTTAGGCCTATCTTTTTAAAGTCTACGTAGTGTTTTATTTTATTTTTTTTATTCAACTTGTACTTTCAAAACCCCTCTCGACCGAAATTTAATTAGCTGACGCGTCATCCTGGGCCGCCAACGGTTAAGGCTGCAGTGAGCATCAGTCGAGAAAGTTTTTTCATTACAAAAGATGACTTTGCTCCAAAATTCATCAGTCATTGGATAACATTGCTTTATAACTAGGAAAGAATGGTCTTCCTTGTGCTTGATACTCAATAGCAAACACCAAAAGGTCGACGATTAGAATGAAATTTGCGAACACTTGTAAGAGTATTGGCCCCTTTACTATACATACCCACACGGGGGAAGAGATAAGTCTAGAAGCTGCTGGCGAATAATTATACTCTAGTTATAGAACTTGCCTTTTCAATGAAATATTTTGCCGTGTTAACAGCGCTGGAGTTTCTGAAAAGTATCTCAGCATGAGGCTGTCGTCATTTGCTAGTTTTCCCTGTTATCTTGATCTCACATTTGTTAGCAGAATTAAATGTGGAATAATTGGACCCTAGCGTTCATAGAGTATTCTTTTGTCATTATTACTAATCAAGATAAAGATACTAACAGTATTAATGCTGTGCCAAGAACACTTTATTTTTCAACATGATTTTGAACAATGAAAACTTCATTTGTGTAAGTGTAACTTTTCTTTTTATTAGGAGGAACCGTTAAATGTAATTCCCTGTGCAGTTGAAGCACCTTTCGAGACCTTTTGTATCAAACATTTCAACTTCCTCGGCAGGTGGATATCTTTAGATCATCCCTGTACCTGTAACTGAAACACTCAGAGAAGGTCGTCAAGGGTTCCAGTCAAGCGGCCAAACAAATCAGTCGCTTAGAGTTTTCAAGTTTCTTTTTTGCCTCTCCCTATTTGCTCGTCACCTCCTGCAGTTCAGTTTTCTTCAAGAAGTTTCCTTTTCTCTTGATTCATTTTGTCAAGGGATGGGTCATAGGCAAAGGAAAAGTTGATTAGATTTTCAGGTGAATCTGGATTTAGAAGCAGATCCAGTGTTTCTTATCTTTTTGTTTGTAAGCAGGTCCTCAAGATATCTCTAGAGATGAGATGGATCTGGACCCGTATGTGGATACCGGATTCCCCGCTCCAATTCTTTCTTATTAGTATAGAGAGATTGTTTTAGATTTTTTCGATAGAAATCGGCAAACTTAGAGAAATCAGAGCCACCAAAGAAAACAAAGGTATTTCACAAAAAGAGGAAAGTAAAATAGAATAAAGCACACTGCAGGGAATTTATTTATTTTCTCAATTTCATTGCTTACGAAAAACAAGGCACTAAAAAGATCAGATCGCTCTATGAATGGCACCTAAACTGGCGACAAGAAATCAATTGAGCGAGTGATGGCAATACTCACGTTCAAAAACGATGGGTTAAATTAATGCAAAAATGAAATAATGGAAGATGGTAATTAACGAAAGAATAATGGCAAAAAGAAATAAACACTATTTTAACAGTTCTTGTTGTCAGAGCTTCTGTTTTTAAACTTCAATGTTCCTGAGTACATTGAATCCTAATTTATCAACAATTGAGTGAAGTAGAAAATGTTGAGAAAATAAAAAAAAAAAAAAAGAGAAAGAAAAATGAACCAAAGAATTATGTCCACATCAGTTCTCAGCGGCCATGCTTGACGTCCTGTGGTAAGTTGTGATATGACCAAATCAGCGTCTGCGCCTGCGCCTGATGTCTGCTTTGATTGCTCTTGCTGCGTTGCCGCCACTCAGCATAGCTCCATCGACGGTGCCATAGCGGGTATTGCTTGTGTGTTCTCCTGCCCAAAAGATGACCTGGAAAATTAAAACATTATTCATTTATTATCATTATCATTATTATTATTGAAGATATACCGACTGTAGTGCAAGATAAGTTTCAAAGACCATTCAATACTCCTTTGGCCTAGGAGACCAAAACTCTACCAACGTACTATATATAGGATGGAGGTGATATGATGTATGTCAACTCGAAGGTCAGTGGAAAAGTACTACATTTAAAGTCTACTGAATCGGCAAAGTAAGAGCAAAGCTTACTCACGTTCGGTGCTAATCCATTAAGTATGAGAATGTCTCATTTGCCGGGATTTTGGACGAAAAATTGGCCATTAGCCAATTTACAGTCACGAAAGAGGTTTCTTGACCGCGTGGTACCCAGAGTTACTACCTATATAGGTAAGTGGTCATACAGTGGTGATTCATACAGCGGTGATACTACGTCAATCGTCTGATGCCTTTTACTTTGAATGAACTGATGCTGCCTTAAGATATTTGTCGTGATTCGTGTAAGCACTTTAATGACCTTGTGCTGTCAGGACATTATCAATTGCATTATTAGAATGTCGTAAAATTTTATAACAAAATGTATTATCCAAATTTGCATCCGCATTACTTGAATGGAAAGGATTATCTCTTATTTGGCAGAGTTGGTAGGTGCAAAATTGAGGAACATTTCATTGTCAAAAATGCAAGCGACTCCTAAGAAGCTATTCAATACCAAGCTGAGTGAACAGCTTTGAAAATGATTCCCGACTGGATGACTGTGTCTTCTTCTCAGTCTTCATTTCAATTTCTACCAACCCCAAGCTCTCTCTCTCTCTCTCTCTCTCTCTCCTCTCTCTCTCTCTCTTTGCATTCTTCACGGTTTGTCACAAGTCACGTCCGCTCTCTCGCTCCCTCCCTGTTGCAGTCATTATTATTTGTCACAGAGTAGCATCTAAGTATATCTTAGTTTAACCAGCCCACTGAGTTGATGAACAGCTCTCCTAGGTCTGGCCCGAAGGATTTGATATTTTTACGTGGTTAGGAACCAATTGGTTACCTAGCAATGGGATCCACAGCTTACTGTGGGATCCGAACCACATTATATCGAGAAATTACTATTTAATCACCAGAAACAAATTTCTGATTCTACGTTGGCAGAGCGGGACTACCGAATCGATAGGCAAGCACATAACCCACTCGTTCAGCGACAGAGTAGCATCTAACAATGTCACCGAAACTAAATATTGACTATTACTTATAGTGATTTGTTATTTTTTTTCTGTTCTCTCTCTCTCTCCTTATAATTTTTTTTTTTACATTCATCATGGTTTGTCACAACCGCCCCCACCCCCTGTATCTCAATTTCTTTCTCGCTCTTATCATTAGTTTCCAAACCTTGCCTCGTCCGAACGACAGAAGAAATGACGTGACTCCGACCAAGGAAGCGGCACAGAAAGCTCGAATGCTGTTAATGTAAGGTAAAAAAAAATTCCTACCTTTCCTTTTTTTTCTTTTAACCAAAAGGACTTTCACTGCACATTGGATCTTCAAAGCCCATTTACTTATTAGTTCCTGGGCTTCAGAAATTGTCTCCATAAAAGCCTGACCCAGGTGACCTGTTGATATTTAAATCCATATCAGCTCCAGGGTTTCACCCTCGTTTGGTTCCTACCTGGTATGGGGTGTACCGAAATTTCTAATCTATTGTTGTCCGCTTTTTGGCTGCAGGAGTCAGTCTGCAAAGAACGCTCCCACAGTATCGAATGCCAATAAGAGAAAAAAGAAACAAGAAGGAAAAGAGAAAACAATAAATAAGAAAAAAACACAGGGGTACATAAACAGCAACATGAATCGGCAAATCTTTCAAACTGATGAGATTGGGTCTTCTGCCAACGCTGTCGGAGCCCTGCTTCCAGTGTTGACCTCAGTGTTGTAAGCAGAACTTTGTTCTCTAAAAATAATGAACTCGGTTATTTCCTTTCACGTTGTATGCACACAAGAAATGGCTTTTCGTTAAAATGACGGCTTCTTTTTAATGTCAGGGAAATGTGAATGTGATTGACATGAAATCATGTTTGTAGCAAATACCTACAATCATACCTGGGTCGATTGCAGCCCTTATAGTGACGTATTAACACTTGGCTACCTCTGAAAATACGTGAATGACAGAATGCATTAATATCCAAGGACTTATTATAATTTTTTTTGTCCCAAAGCTCTAAGGACTCCACTTTTATGCCTGGGTCCGGTTCTAGATCTGGCACACTTCATCCATTATAGAATCAATTATTTTAAATCTTATTTTCGCTTCTGACTGTTGTGCTATTTCAACGGACATTTTATATTACTTATTTGTTCCAGTACTATAAATTTAATATGTACATACACATATATATTTATATATATTATATATATGTGCTTGTATAATATATATATATATATTATGTATATGTGCTTGTATCATATACATATATACATATATATATATATATATATATATATGTATGTATAATATCTGCTTACAACACTCAGGTCAACTTTGGAAGCATAGCTCCGACTGCGTTGGCAATGAAGACCCAAGTTCATAATTTTGAAAGATTTGTCGATTCATGTTGTTGTTTATGTACCCTGGTGTTAATTTTTTTATATATCGTTTTTCTCTTTTCTTCTTGCTTCTCTTTACTCATATATATATATATATATATATATATATAATATATATATATATATATATATATATATATATATGTGTGTGTGTGTGTGTGTGTGTGTGTGTGTGCGTATGGCAAAAGCCAGACGGCGAGAATCTTCTGCAACTGATGCAAAGGCTGAGAGTTGCACCCTCACCCCCGACTTTCTTCCCTTCCCGAACATGAAAAAAAACGGCTCCTCTCAGCTATTCACATCCAATATAATCAAGCTGTAACTGTAATCTTCTACAAATTGGAGGTTAGTTTCTGAATATATATCTTTCGAAAAGTCAGGTGTCCTTGAGGGAAAGAATGTTAGATTCCCTTCTTGTAGACCTCTTGAACAGCTATCAGAACTTTTGGTATGTGATAGAAGTGAGGCGAAACGAACGGAGCGGGAGACTGAAGGGCGAAATTCACCCTTCAAGGTTGTCCCTGCCGTTCACGTCAACGTCACGAAATTACCTTCCCAAATTTGTTGGTGATTGGCACCAGGAATGGCGCTCTGGATTTCAGGCCCAGTCGATCCCCTTCCACTGTGACGAAAGAGTTGTAGGATCCCCGCATCCATAAATTCTTACCCCACTGGGATCTGCAAATATAAAGAAACAAAAATAGATATGAGTACCATGTTGCACTTTTGGTAAAGGAATCTTGTCAATTATTTTATTTCTTAGCTCCTTGTCTACTTTCCGTCTAAGGTTTCTTGTAATGTACGTCAAACGTTGCTCACAGATTATAGTAAAAAAAGCAAGAGTTTATTAGATAAAGTAGCGATAAAGTAACGATGAGTGGCGATTTAAAAAAAAATTTGTCATTCTGTTCTAAGATAGGAAGTCGTTACATCCTGCAGATGACAGCGTCGTCCAAAGTGTCGAGGGAAAATGATTTCAGACGTTATACTCCTGTTTCTTTCTTTCCTTCCTTCTTTCTTTCTCTTTTTGAAGCAGGAAACGTGAAGTGTGTTTGAAGGTGATCGTCGTTATAAAAGTGGCCATTAACCTGGTAGGTAAACTGCCAAGTTGCTATAAAGTTGATTGCTTAGTCATGTGTAATAAAAGTGGAGAATAAAGACAATGAATCGGAACATGATCGTGTTTCTTGCGAAGGCAATAAATATTCAAAGGAGTGAGTATATGCATATGGAAACAAAAGCTGAGAGATATGAGAATCAAGAGAAGGCCCTTTGCGGCAACTTTAGAGGAATATGACCTCCTGAAGAATGTAGGCGGTGGGATGTCCTTCTTCGTCACTGCTCGAAGGAAGCGCAGCAGGTGATCCTTCACTTCTTGATCTGAAAGGGCCTCCATGAGCAGGGCGTGGTTTCCCGTGAGAAAACTCTGGATTATGGGAGTTTGTTGGTGGATGCTCATGTACTCCATAATGCCATAAAGCCAAGTCTGGAAGAGTGAGTGAGCATATGTTTTTACATTTTCGTGAAGAGTGAAATAGTCAGGATTTTACATGCCCCGACAGTGACCAATGTTAAACAAATTAGTGAACAATTTGGGATTCTGGTATTCCTAATGTGTGTCGATAATGCAAACACGTCTTAATCTCCCCCTGAAGGAAATAAAGCTGTGCTTTAGCTCTTTTGGGCATCAGCTGAGACCCACTTTTTCAGGATGACTAAGGGGTATCATGACACCTACAAAGTATGTGATCATTAGTATGACATCATAGGTCACCCACCCTCTCTTCCGCTTAGCTGCGCTGAAGCTTCTATTGGCAAGTGATTCAGTTTGTTGTTGTTGGATTAAGCCAGCACATAGCACAGGCTCTGACTACTCGAAAGATATTGAATTATGGTGTTCATCAGATGAAAAGAAAATTGACGGCAGTGAATCCCGGTAGAGAAACAGCTTCAAGAAGGAAAAGAAACAATTGCAGAAAGAGAAAATCCCTAACGACTTAATAGAATATTTTTGTCTTAGCAGAAAGAAGGTTGCAACTGTCTCGAGTTGAATAAGAAAGTGAAAGCTAGAATTATAATGTTCCAGTCTATGTAAAGCTGAATATTATGACACCATCGGCAATTCCTAACCTATTTCTGTGTGTACGTAACTTGAGATTCCAGTCATAAAAGTAACACAATTGGAGAAATGCAACGGACTCAATAAGAGCGTCATTTTTCATTAGTTTTTATCCTGAAACGTCATTGAACAATAATTACGAAATATTTCGAACGATTAGCCACTGTTTTCGTGGTATTATTCATTTCAGAGACTTTCCACTTTACCTCATTCGCGGGCAGCGTCTTTGCAGTGAAAATAACGTTCAAATCCAGAGGATCAGACCCCCACCACGGGCTGTTCCATCCAATCTGGACTTTATCTGCAATACCCAGCTCGATTTTCTGTAAGAGAGCAAATGCTTTCAATGTTACTGGTAGACATTTGATATATATATATATATATATATATATATATATATATATATATATATATATATATATATATATAGAGCTGATGCTGTGAATCAGCGTCGGCAGTGAGTTCACAGAAGTTCACGTAAAGACAGAGAAAGATCTCACACCGAAAAGATATGTGTATGAGGGACTCAGATCAAAACACTAATAGGAAATAGAGTTCAACTGAGTTCTCAGCTGAAATATTATAAGATAAACAAATTATTGAGTTCTAGTATGTTGCTGAACTGAAGTGCAATAAATTTATTTGACTCTTAAAACGAAATAAGACATGTTAAAAAATAGAGCTCTCACAATGTACACGTTAGGAGTTTCCACATTAAAGTTTAAAAAGCCGATTGAGTTTACGGTGAAATAGTATTACCAATACTCACACATCAAAGTATAATCATCTGTGACTCTCAAAGATCAAGCTACTGGAAATTTATGGAGTTCTTGCATAAAGCAATAACAGTTAACAGGAATGACACAAAATTCAACTTTTTCATCTGATTGTCACGCTGAAAGGTTCTCAGAAAGGAATTTGATAATAGTCAGGTGTTCTCACTTTAAAATTGTCGCTGTAGGATGTAGGAAGGGCTGGCGAGAAGAGCTTGGCGTGTCTCTCCTTCAGGTGCCCAACAGACGCTGTGACGAGGACATAATCTGCGGTATAAGCTTTCTGTGCAGACGTCACAACGACAGCCTTACGACTCGAACTTGAATTCCAGAAGATCTTGCAGACTGGCGAGGATGTTTTGGTGATGTTTGAGTCAATGCTTTTCTGTAATTAGAGTCATGGGTCAGTTTCCTGGCAAGCTTAAAGGAACGAGAACCTGTCGATATTGAACTTCAGATGTTAACTTTGCACTACTCGTTGCTCTGAAGCGACTCAGTAGTATCATAACATCGAATTTTACATACCCGTTATATGCTCCCTCATCATCTGGTAATTAAACTCCAACCGATTGATCGCCTATTTTCTACTGATATGCTCTCCTCACTTCCTGTTTATCAAACTCACGTCTCCTAATCACCTTGACAGTCACATTATCTCCCCACAGCACCATGAATATCAAATTTGGTAACTTAATATTGCCCTAATAGAGCCATGGTGGCATATCTTCGTTCTTGTACTAGTTTTTTTTTTTCACGCATTTGTAAATATTCATTATATTAAAAGATTTGTAACGCACCAAAGTATAATTAATGAGGGTGTCATATCCTGCTGCCCACTGATTCCACTCATCCAAACCCCAGTCAGTGAAGTGGTCAGCGTCTCGTCCGGACTGATTTCTCCAGTCGTAGGTTCCTGTATCCTTGACCACCCACTGCAAAACAAATATAATCATATCACATATAATCGCCAACGACCATAAAGTTTGTAATGCCTAGTATGTTGTCGAATCAATCAGTTAACCTTAGATAAAACTGAACTTCAGATTACTGCCTGTTACCACATCAACGTTTATTTATTTAAGGTAACAATTCATAAACTATGTGTGCACCTTTTATTATAAAATAGTGAAAGAAGTGTTATGCAGATCGTTAGTGTTTCAAGTTCAGTCTATGTAGTTGGATGTCATTTCAAATCGCAGAATCATAAAGAGTAAAGGAAACGAAGTCCAATGAGGAAATGATTTCATCGAGGAGGAAGACTTTCGGAAAATGACACGCGTGTGGATTTTATCGGAGGCAGACAGTCACAGCCGACTGTTGCCACAACTATAAAATCTTGCTCTCGTCTGTTGGTTTGACGTGGAACAGTGATATCTACTTCCTGTCGATGCATGATAAGAGAGAAATCAGTAAAGAGAGACAAGAGGAAGAAGGCGAGAGTTCTTTATATAAAATGTGCAAAGAAACAGAAATTTAGTATCACAGACTTCTGTGATAAGACCTATAAAAACTCTGTTTTTTTCATCTGTCCATCCGCCTGTGGTGTTTTTGTATGGCAACACTGCGTCCCGGGCTTTAGATAGTTACATTCAGCTTACATTCAACGATTATAATAATATCCTATTTCGAATATTAACGGTGTAATTCGCATACAGTAAATTATTAAAACACTTTTCAGTTGCAAATGTACACCCAGATATCCTTTTATTTACCTAAAACTTACGCATAGCGTTACTATCTAAAGCCCGGGACGCAGTGTTACCATACAAAAACACCACAGGCAGATGGACAGATGAAAAAAAACAGAGTATAGTGATCAGAACAACTACATGTAGCTACAGTAATGTGCTTCTGTATAAATTTATTTATAGAATATACAAAAGTCATTATCAAGGAGTTAGTGAGTCTTGATTTGCATGGTTTTAGCATTACTGGTTGATTTTTATGGCTAAAAACTTCGTTGCTAAAAGAAAAAAAATTAAGGGTTGGATTCAGCACAAGTATTTATTCCAGTATAATGAAGTGGCTGCACTGTTCGAGATGCTGGTTAGGATAAGATTAAAAGAGGTTGTGGGCCTATACCAATCTTAAGTTCCCTGTACCATTGCTGTAGCTTTTCTGACTTGCACTGCAACCTTTCCCAAGGAAGTACTCCTTGGTTGATTTATCATCAGTAATTTGTTTTTATTCATTCTTTCACAAATGGGTGTTTTTTCAGTTTAAGCTCTCCTTGCAGTTAATGGCCATTAACTTGTTTCGTGTGAGTCTTTCCTGCTAAAGGGGCCAAATGCTTCCGTCGAGACAAGGATTGGGTGCTTTGATAATTCCCTCATCAAGCTTCAAACTTACTCATCATTAATACAAAAAATTAATTTAAAAAAATGCTTAATAGGTCTGAATAATCATAAAAAGGAAGAAAGTGATCATGGGCGATTTAGGAATTGTCAGGAATAGAGAAAGTTGTATCCTAAAATAAACTTTAAAAGACGAGAGAGAGAGAGAGAGAGAGAGAGAGAGAGAGAGAGAGAGAGAGAAAGCCCTTTTTTATTCCTATCTTCTCTTAAGCACTCTTTTAGGATGAAAAGTTATTCGTTAAATAGATCATCACGTTAGGCCTGTTCCCGTTCCCATTGCAATTGTAGGCAATGACTGCGCCTACTTTATTCTCTCTCCCTCACTCTCCTTTCCACGCACTTTCCACGTCCTCTCGTAGATTATATGCTTCGTATCTATCATTATACGTTTGAAAAATGAAAGCGCCTGCTGTAATAATTTTCCCGCTAATGAAAGACCTTTGAACCAGGCGGTTAGAACACCTGCGATAAAACTAAAAGCCTCGTGACCTCTTTATTCCTTCGTATATACCAGCATGATGACGCACATTCGTTTATAGAAACGTATACGTAGCACTGCGTAGCATTCCTAGATTGCGTGTCTATAAATATGTATCTACAGTTTGCAAAGGTTTTTTATGATCACTGATCTTGATTTGTGCATTTCCTTGAAGTTTCGTGTCGGTTTCAAGAAATCAGTAAACGAAAGAAGTGTTAGGTTGCTTTGTATGTCAAGGCAAACGCCACTATTAAACATCACGTTAAATATTCACGTAGTGATACATACGTCTGTCTGGTAATGTAACCGTTCTACTCGGTCTATCTTGCCACAGTGTTGCTTGTCGCGATCATCTGTTGTTCTGGGCTTTGCTTTTGGCGTATTTTCTCCTTTCTCTCTTGTATTCTGTGACATTCTTCATTGATTTGTCGATAATAATAATAATGATAATAATAATATAATAATAATAACTAAATAATAATAATAAGATAATAATAATAATAATAATAATAATAATAATAATAATAATAATAAGACTAGCAGAGGTTAATATCAGGAGAGGGATCTTCCAGGGCGACTCACTGTCCCCACTACTCTTCGTAGTAGCCATGATTCCCATGACAAAAGTACTACAGAAGATGGATGCCGGGTACCAACTCAAGAAAAGAGGCAACAAAATCAACCATCTGATGTTCATGGACGACATCAAGCTGTATGGTAAGAGCATCAAGGAAATGGATACCCTAATCCAGACTGTAAGGATTGTATCTGGGGACATCAGGATGGAGTTTGGAATAGAAAAATGCGCCTTAGTCAACATACAAAAAGGCAAAGTAACGAGAACTGAAGGGATAAAGCTACCAGATGGGAGCAACATCAAACACATAGATGAGACAGGATACAAATACCTGGGAATAATGGAAGGAGGAGATATAAAACACCAAGAGATGAAGGACACGATCAGGAAAGAATATATGCAGAGACTCAAGGCGATACTCAAGTCAAAACTCAACGCCGGAAATATGATAAAAGCCATAAACACATGGGCAGTGCCAGTAATCAGATACAGCGCAGGAATAGTGGAATGGACGAAGGCAGAACTCCGCAGCATAGATCAGAAAACCAGGAAACAAATAACAATACACAAAGCACTACACCCAAGAGCAAATACGGACAGACTATACATAACACGAAAGGAAGGAGGGAGAGGACTACTAAGTATAGAGGATTGCGACAACATCGAAAACAGAGCACTGGGGCACTATCTGAAAACCAGTGAAGACGAGTGGCTAAAGAGTGCATGGGAAGAAGGACTAATAAAAGTAGACGAAGACCCAGAAATATACAGAGACAGGAGAAAGACAGAAAGAACAGAGGACTGGCACAACAAACCAATGCACGGACAATACATGAGACAGACTAAAGAACTAGCCAGCGATGACAATTGGCAATGGGTACAGAGGGGAGAGCTAAAGAAGGAAACTGAAGGAATGATAACAGCGGCACAAGATCAGGCCCTAAGAACCAGATATGTTCAAAGTATGATAGACGGAAATAACATCTCTCCCATATGTAGGAAGTGCAATACGAAAAATGAAACCATAAACCACATAGCAAGTGAATGCCCGGCACTTGCACAGAACCAGTACAAAAAGAGGCATGATTCAGTGGCAAAAGCCCTCCACTGGAGCCTGTGCAAGAAACATCAGCTACCTTGCAGTAATAAGTGGACGAGCACCAGCCTGAAGGAGTGATAGAAAACGATCAGGCAAAGATCCTCTGGGACTATGGTATCAGAACGGATAGGGTGATACGTGCAAACAGACCAGACGTGACGTTGATTGACAAAGTCAAGAAGAAAGTATCACTCATTGATGTCGCAATACCATGGGACACCAGAGTTGAAGAGAAAGAGAGGGAAAAAATGGATAAGTATCAAGATCTGAAAATAGAAATAAGAAGGATATGGGATATGCCAGTGGAAATCGTACCCATAATCATAGGAGCACTAGGCACGATCCCAAGATCCCTGAAAAGGAATCTGGAAAAACTAGAGGCTGAAGTAGCTCCGGGCCTCATGCAGAAGAGTGTGATCCTAGAAACGGCACACATAGTAAGAAAAGTGATGGACTCCTAAGGAGGCAGGATGCAACCCGGAACCCCACACTATAAATACCACCCAGTCGAATTGGAGGACTGTGATAGAATTAAAAAAAAAAAAAATAAATAAAAAAAATAAAATAATAATAATAATAATGAATGCATGTAACAGGGTTTGTGTTAAGAAAGTCAAACAATTTCATCAACGAGAGAGTGAAAGAGATAAACAATAATTTGAGAACGGCCCTAAATTCCATTATTTTTTAAAGATATTTATCTCCTAATCTCTGGTTCTTGAGAAATTCTTTCTTGCTATATTATTCTAAATCAATTTGAGTCTGCGCTATATTGGTATACATTCATATATACTACATTTATGTGTATGTGTATGTGTATTATATATATATATATATATATATATATATACATACGTATATATATATCATATACATACACTAAAAACACACACACACACATACGTATGTGGTATATATGAATCTATACCAATATTCCGCAGACACAAATCGATTTAGAATAATATAGCAAGAGAGAATTTCTAAAGAACCAGAGATTAGGAGTTAAATATTTTAGTAAAATAAGTATATGTGTGCTGTATATGCACATATATACTTGCTATCAAATACGTGGCAATTTGACGCGGTTTCGGCTGAAGTAATTCTGACGGTTTTGTCATTCATTACATAGTACGGAGATGCCACGTGGATTGACCCTGATATTTTTCCTGTTGCGTGTTAATTTTCGTCTGTACTTTGAACATCGCTCATTCTGAATAGAGAAAGGAGATCTTTTGCTTATGAAGGTATAGGAACAATGACAGGAGAGGGAGAGCTACAGTGAACCATTTCACCTCTTCGGTGCCTCGTTTGATGAAGCACCTCCCTGGCCATAAAAATACATACACGAATAAAAGACTTAGCTCTGAAGTCCAGCCAAACAACTGCTGGGCTGTGGCACTTGGTTAAGGGGCTTCAATCGGTCCTTTATTTCAGATATCAAGAACATTCTAACGAAAAGGTAGCCGTTATACCTTGGACTAAACGCCTTTTGGTGATTTCTTTCTGATTGATTTATAATAATGAAATGTGCCATTCTTTGTCTTCATAGTTTCAGCAGTTCAAGAAAATGTTAGGTATATTGTTATTTATCATTATTACTGAAGGGATTACTTATTTTGCTTTCATCATCGTTACAAGCAGAGTTCCCGTTTATTTTCAGACCATCCAAATCGATCATCTTTACTGAAAAGTTTAAACATTATCGTAGGCTTTCTATCCCCTTCCCAAATGTAAATTTGTATACACAAGTTGTCTGGGAAAAGCTTAGTAGCGTCTCCTACCTACAGCCGTAATTACTTTGCATCTCGACATGATCTGGATAATGTTTCTAATGGAAGGGTAAGGAACGACCTATGCTTACCATGTGCAAGTAATGGAGCCAGGCGTCTTTCTCCGATGACACCGCTCCGAAATTCTGGTAAACATTCGGAAATCTGTTGAAAGGAAAGATGTCTGGTAATAGTTACGAAGGGATGAAAATGTTTATTCTCACTGATACATAGTATATTATGATGAAAACGGCAATAGAGGCAAATGTTTGCATTCTGAAAGGAATGAGCATTCCGGACAGTCTTGCCTGGCACACATCCAAATTAGTCGCTCGTTGCAAAAAAAAAAATAATTAACTCTGATGACGAAATATGGAATTCATTAAAAACAACATGACTTGCTGTGCTATCGCCTTTTAGTAAAGAATTAGATATTAGAAGGAAACTCGGAGATTAACTCTGAAGGAATGCATATGTAATACAATAACACATATTATTAATCAGAGTCACAAAACTGATGAATTGAAATCACTATTAATTTGTTCATCTCAACAGTGCAATTGTGGTATTGTTGCTAGGCATCGATTGTCACTGGTAATCTAAGGCATCCAGTATATTAATTGCTATGATGACCTTGATCTAGTTCTATAAATCACAGCATTTTCATATTCTCTCTCGTGATTTACTCTGTCAGTCCCAGGTTGTGTTAACTAGATTGAGAATCGAAAACATTTTAGTTTCTCTTTGGTCTGGTGAATGAATTCTTGCGAAGTAAAAAGGCTCTCGAAGGTTTCCTCGATTACTTTCATTCTGGATTGGCTGCTTTCTTGACAAAGTAGTTTTGTCAAGCAGTAGAGGCGATATTGCTGGTTTTTAATGTGTCAGTCTAGCAAAAAATCTGAAGGGTCAGATATTTCAAAACTCTTCTGTTGCTCGAATGTTTACATCAATTCTAGTGTTTGTACTGCCTTTGAATGAGTTGTATAAAGAATTTAGCTTATTTAGTTTTCATATTTGTCAATATCATTTCACAGCTCTTAAGGTCTCTCACCACAATGGCCTGTTTGCAGTCATGGGTAAATAACACCTATGTCTAATCAGATTAGTGCGTTGGGCATATTTAGCGTAAAATTTGAACAGGAATGAAAGCAATAAACTTGACTAGGTTTTGACAAGATTTGTTTCTAAATCTGATGTTGCACTTAAAGCCCAACCCTTTACTTCAGCTACATTCTCGCATAGGGGCAATTTGCACAAAGAGTCCAATACTGTTTGATTCTGAAGTAGTCGTTTCTATTTAGCTTCCTTGCAAAGTTCTCCCGGCAATTCTTTTTCGACGATAAAGAATTGGCCATACTCGTATATCTTGTACTTGAACCCTCCGAGCTCCTCAGAAAGTTCTCGATACTGAAAGCCTTATCAAGCACTGTTGCTGTAGGGATCTACTCTGTTCAGCCGGTGTAAAGCATGTCAGATTTTCACTCTCCTTTCTCTTTCCGGTGGATTTCACATAGCGATAAGTTCCAAAATATCGGTTTTCATTACAAGTCAAGACTTCACTCTACCAGAATTCAAAAGTATGCTTCTTTCTTTTGTTTATTACTGAAGAACTTTTATCCCGCTCAAGTAGACATGCTGTAAAAAGACTCGTTTGTTGCCCTAAACCGACATAAAAGTTTTTATATTAATGTCAGTCTTTCATAATTTAGAGTCCAGTTCATTTTCAGAGCCTAAGATAGCCACTAGGATTCGTAAGTCGACTTCCTTCATCCACTGTTCGGAGGCTTTGGAGCAAATAAGATAAGCATAAATTTCAAGGTGGGTTGACAGGTCGAAAAATAATTCCTTACATATGCAATACAAGAAAATTATGTTGCACGAAAGAACAAGTGGAAACTGAGACCTGTTTAATAGCAAAATTGATAGCATTTTGCTTTCCTTAAGTATGTCTTACTGGTCAAGATAGCAATCTCCATATCCTTTATCGTGGTAGTTGGCCAGTATTGAGTCTATCTCACATTTTTCCATGACTTTTGCTGCCGCGAGGTACCCAAATTCGTCTGCCACCTGGCCGTCTTGAGTTCTTACGCGCCAGTCTGTGGAATAATAAAGCAACGAACTATGATGGTGATCAAAAGTGTCATAGTGTGAGTGAAGATGATAAACTGGGGCCAATGAATACTTTATTTGATGCTCCTATATGTAATGCACAAATAATTAGGACTTTTGTTTCCGAGAGAGCAACACTAACTAACAAACCTCTTTTAGGCTTTATTACCTTGACACCTCTGAATTTCTTGTGATCATAAACAAATCAATAAATAAATAAAGGTGAGCAAGAAAATTTCCATACGACAGGTTTCTGACCATCGTGTCACGAAGGAATATTCCAAAAGTTACACAAGCAAAGATGCGGAAACCAAGATTTCAGAAATAAATAAATACCTATTATATATTCATGATTAAGTTTTTCAGGAAACTACAGCATAAATTGTAAGTGACAAGCAAAAAGGGACATGTCTATGAAACCAAATGAGGATTGAGAGGAGAGCTTCAAAATGAAAACGGAATATGAAGAAGACAATTTGTAAGGTATTTTATGAATAGATAACGTAAATATTCGTAAAGTCTGATGCCTATCAGGTGGATGGGAGCGTTTATATAATGGTATCATTATGCAGAAATACTAATGTGTGGCGTTGTTAATGACCTTCTGAAAGAGAACTCTGCTTCATAATAGGTCCATCTCCTGAGGAGTCATTTTAAAGTTGTGCCGTTTGACTGGTATAAACTGTATGACTTATCTGAAAGTGTTTTGGAGTCGCGAGAAATACCTCCGCCAGTGAAGCTGGAAAGAGGTTATACATTTTACAGTGTCTTTTCTTAGTCTTTTTGTCTGCCAGGATTTGCTCATTAAGTTCAATGTTTTGGAAGCGAGGCTGTGGCCCATGGAAGAGTTAGTCCAGATTTCGAGACGGACCTGGATCCAAGTGCTGACCCAAGACAGTTTTCCTTCTTCACTTCCTTTATGTGACGACATTTTCCGGTAATGGGAATAAACGGAAGAAAATATTTCAGTCGTTCCATTTCTCTACTTATTATTATTATTATTATTATTAATTATTATTATTATTATTATTAATTTATTCTATATTATTAATTTAATTTAATTTTAATTTAAATTAATTATTTTTTTTTAATTATTATTTTTTACCGTCCCCCCTAAAATCCATTATTACTTTTTTTTTGCAAAGGAAGCATTACAGTACAGAAGTTCATATGAGAAAGAAAAGGAGAAATTAAATCAAATAAACGAAAGAGCTTAAATACACGTTTATTAAAAAGCTGAGAATTATCAACGGGTAAATAAGCAAAAATCATGAAGATGATTGTTCAGAAAATTAGACTCATAAGCTGCAAACGAGGGGAAACAAAAAGAAAATCGTGATAAGGAAGTCTGTCTGGGAGGAAACCACACTGAATGTCTAACGTTGACTGGAAAATTGAATGAAATAAGCCCGAGACTCAAACAAACACACACACACACACACACACACACACAACACACACACACACGCACTCGCCAACACAAATAAGATCCTGTGTTTATTACCGTAGGCTTCGTCAGGTAGAGGCTGCGTCAGACCGCCGAGACTTTCAGCTAATCCATAGAGTGGATTCATGTAGCCTCCATGAATCCATTCTGCTCCATCTTCCACCAGAATTGACCCTGTTAAGGTGCAAGAATTGGTCAGTGAAACTTTTCTCTATGTTTTCTTGTCCGAGCCTCTTTGTCTGCTGGTCTTTTTACGCAGATTTAGCATCAAAAGCTCCATTAAGAAAGGTAATTATTGAACCCATATGTAGCTCACATCAAGAAACAGTTCCTGTTGCCTTCCGAAAATTCTAAAACGATAATCAGTAAATTTCCGTGTAATAATTTTGCCACCAAATCAGTGTGGATGAGAGATAAAGTTTTGATAATTGACCCTTTCACATTGTCTACTACGAATTTGCTGACACGGAAGCATGCAAGGGTTTGAAATCTGTACTGACCACTGAGGGAAAGATTCTTGTAATGAAGTCAGGCACGTCATGATCAAGCAAAGTTGTAGCACGAACTTACATGCAAATATTATAATTTTTGATCATTCAGTACTAAAAGAATTGTAGGAATTATTTTTAGTAACTAATGTAAATGAGGAATTGTAAAGATGGTTTCTCTCTCTGAATTCTTGCAGAAAACAATGCCTTGTATTGAAGTCTAGAAGATCAGAAATAAATGATTCAATGTTTGCTCTCAGAAAAAAATGTCTCCCTAACTCCTTCCTTACCCTGCCTGTAGGTTTTCACTCGTCCTCCAAGGTAATCTTGAGCCTCGAGCAGAAGGACATTTCTGACTCCTTTTGCAAGGAGGGTCTTAGTGGCTTCGAGTCCAGCGATGCCGCCTCCCACGACGATCACTTTGTAGTTACCGGCAGCTTTTGCTCTCCTGAAACGTGAACAATAAACGCATGCAAATTTGTCCAACTGTCTACGACTGTGAACTGCTTTCACCTTGCCAGGAATGTTCCGATTGTTTCGAAAATCATAGGAAGCATGTGGGCCTTTGAGCAATACTGCGAATTTTGGTAAGAACCGTTTCCCATCAATTTCAGATATTCTTTCCGGCTCATCGTAGCGACGAACGAACGTCATCGAATGGAAAAGAGGGTGTCACTTCCGGTTTCACCGTTTTCCCGGAAGAGGAAGATTTTACACTTGGTTCATAGGTGTTCCATTTCGGAAGAGAAAGATAATAATACTAAAAAAATTTAGATAGAGTATACAAAATAAATTTAAGCAATCAATTCAGTGGTTTTACTGCTCTCTCTCTCTCTCTCTCTCTCTCTCTCTCTCTCTCTCTCTCTCTCTCTTCTGTTGCTCGTATAAAAAAACAGGCGGTGGTGTGTTTATTCTAGATACAATATATTTCAACTCGAGGGAGAGAAAAAAAACTATATAAATTCATTACATGACATTTTTACCATAGTTTACTTATCTATATAGTCATTGTTCTTGTGTGGCTTATGTTTTTATTTTTTTCGACTGGGATGGTGATGGGGTTGTATGTTGACCAGTGCATTATTAAAGTTTCTAAGTTACTAGAGGTTAAAGTCCTCAAAAGATTAAGAATAAGGTTATGGATATTACGAACAATCTCAATGCAATTCCGCCGTATGTACAGAGTTTGATAAACACGGCCAATGGAAGCTCATAAGAGAGTGATGATCTTGCAATGAACAATTTCGCTCTTCTGTATCGGTGTGTGTTCACTTTCAAGTGAAAATGTCAACATATAGATAAGGCAACGCCAGATAACCCAATTATTACACTAAGAGAGAGAGAGAGAGAGTTGCGAGGAAATTTATAGAGTAATGTGAGAGTACACCACAAGGAACAGCTCAAGAAAGGTAGATTCATGACAAATTCGACCTTATGAAAGTATTAATGTTGGATACAAGAATAGACCTAATGAATGGCAATGACCATTTATGATTTCATTCACTTGACTGAACTATCCGCTGTACTTCTTTTAAAATCCAGAAACCCCTTACATTACAAATCGACTTCTAGAAGTATGATAGAAAACCTTATGGTGTGATCTTTCAGGGCTTATCATAAATTGAATTTTCTTCGTTTCGCAGTTCCTCGTTGGACGAGTGGTTTTCGCGCTCGGCTGCCAATCCGGTGGTTCGATTCCCGGCGCGGCCAACGTGGAATCAGAGAGATGTATTTCTGGTGATAGGTATTCATTTCTCGATATAACGAGGTTCGGATCTCACAATAAGCTGTAGGTCCCGTTGCTAGGTGACAAATTGGTTCCTAGCCACGTCAAATATATCTAATCCTTCGGGCCAGCCCTAGGAGAACTGTTAATCAGCTCAGTGGTCTGGTTAAACTAAGATATACTTAACTTCTTCTTTTCGCACTCCCATGTATTATCTTTTTTTTCTAATCATAGACTTTAAATTCTATACTATTTTTCCCTACTTTAGTAGAAGAGATGATTATATTCATAGAACAGAAAAAGGACGAGTACATGACACGAAGACTGTCAAGAGAGCAATTTGCTATGGAATATTGTTAAGAATCTCTATTTACAGCTGTTAATAGGCAAATACATATGGCGTCCAGTGAATCCTTTGGTAACTAATAACCACATCTATATTAACTACAGCTATGAATCAAACTTCTTGCTCGGTTTCTAATCAGTTCTCT
This sequence comes from Macrobrachium nipponense, assembly GCF_015104395.2. Classification (NCBI taxonomy): domain Eukaryota; kingdom Metazoa; phylum Arthropoda; class Malacostraca; order Decapoda; family Palaemonidae; genus Macrobrachium; species Macrobrachium nipponense. Next base: position 29,478,414 of record NC_087211.1, read on the forward strand.
CTCGCTGCAAAAATCACTAGGCAGTTGCAAAACCGATATTTACCCTGAATAAGCTGACACTTTTGAATTTATTCTTACTGTATTTGAAGATAAGTAAAAAACAAAAATGATAAATTATAGTGTAACTCACCAAGTATCATAGTCGCCTGAAATGCCATCGCATACGTGAGTCTGTCCTCCTGAAAAGAAAAAAGCATCATTTTCTTCAAAAAGGAAGAAAGGGTCGCATTCTCTGTCGGCATTAGATATTAGAAAAGTAATGGACAGAAGAGCTGTGATCGTCACCTAAAGCATATTGGAAATAAAAAGAACCACTCAAGTTTCCAGGATACGAATCCGTCACTGTTTGAAGTCTGCACCGATGGACACATTTTTCTGATTCCAGAGCCTGTCGTTTATTCAGAGGTCATTGGGACATCAAACAAACAAATATTAGGTTGAATACATCGCCGCTGGACGCCCTTGATGGAGTCCTAGGTCAAACTTTCAGCAAAGCCAAGTTAATTAATTAAGCAAGGGTGGTCAGTTCTTTCTTTCTTTACTAACATATTTGTTTATGGCTGACTCGCATGGTGTTTTGACAAAGAAAGAGAATAAAAATAGTTGAAGAATGTCTCCGAAAGAACGAAGATTGCACAAGGCAAGAGAGGCAGAGGGAGTTCTGACGAGAGTGTGGAATCAAAAGAAGTATCAGTCCCTACAAGAGAAGAAGACGGGGAAGAGCACTTTGGTGGTTCTAATGAACAGCAGGCAAAAACCAATCAAGGACTAGTCTAGGCAGCAAGTGTTAAAAGCAGCTGGTGTCTGACGTGTATCAAGAAGTGTGGGCGGTTCAAAGGATAATTACTATAGAAGAGTTTGCCGTCAAAGGAATGAATAATGGGAAAATGGAGAAAATGTTTGCAAGTTGAAGAGTCAAAAAGCTGAGCAGAATGGGAAACAGCATTCAAGAAATGCAAGAAGTACATTCAATATGAAAATCATGCAGTAGTATATAATGGAGTTGCTGAAGTGACGAATAAGGTTCCTGGAGACTGTAGAATGGAATTTCAGTAACAGGTAATTTATCAAAGGATTTTCAAACACGACTGCAAACTTTTAGGTTGAACACAAAATAATGGGTTTTTTATTATAATTTGCCGTGTGTGTGCTTGTGTATTTATTTTCATATACTCATGTATATGCGTGCATGTGTGTGCCCATTTCTCAGCTAATCGTTTTCTATCTATATTTACTATCATCTCCAACGGTACGAGACGGAAAGTACCTCTGTGAAATTTTGCCATTCATATCTTCCCTTAGACTTATCTTCCTCTGATCTCCTTTCCTTTCCATCCTCCACCCCTTAGCTTCCACTCTAGAGGTCTGGGTCTTCTAACTCTTCTGGGTCCCATAGAGCATTGTTTTCTTTCAATAAATCATTGTTAGTAGCAAACATTTGCTTAGTTCATGATTATTTCAACAACAACAACAACTACTACTGGGTGTGTGTGTGTAAATATATATATATATATATATATATATATATATATATATATATATATATATATATATATATGTATGTATGTATGTATACGTATATGTGTGTGTGCGCGCGCATATATAAATATGTGTGTACGAGTTACATATATACCATATGTGATAATATTAAGTGTCTAGATACGCAACTGACATGGAACTTCCGTAATTTCCCTGAAGGTATCATTGCTAACTCTGTCCTGACTCCAAATGCTTCAAGTTTTGCTGTCTAATAGATAAATCATGTTGATTAACTTTCACTGACATACCATGATGCATGCCCGTATAGTGATGTAAACTGTAATAGACCTTTCATTGCAGTTTCAGTCAGCAACTTTTTATATTTGCCTCTTTTAGTGTTTCAGTAAATTCTTACTTTACTGAACATATTATTTTAGATATCCCTGTTTCTAAATAAGTGAAAGATTCGCTTCTCTTCCATTTGAACAACCGTTGCGACTGCAGGGGTGGTGGGTACTAGGAGACGTGGCCCCCCTCTCTAAGTTGAGGTAAAAAAAATTTATATATATATATGAAAGGCCCAGGGTTTTTGATTAATAATATATTGCCAATAACCTATGGAATGTGAAGAACAGAGCAGAGGCGACGACCCGAGAGAAGCTGACAATGGGTTTCTATGGATGGCGTGAGATAAAACTGCTTAGTTAGACAAGTCAATGTACGATAGTTTATTAACTCTTCTCAAAGTGCCTTTGTGAAACTGGTTGCGGCCAGTAAGTGTGAGGCGTTAACGAACTGTGCGTTCGTATGTGCGTGTGCGCCTCTTTCTGTTAAAAGTGTATCATACACAAGTCTATGGGGGATTTTGATAGAGGCGTCTTTGGGAGGAAGGCAGAGCCACGATGGCGGTGCCTAAGTGTTTTTGGAATAGTGAGTGAGATATTCCGGCTGCTTGGGTGAGTGTTGAAGTATTTTAGCCGAAGACTGGCTTGTTATCTATTTGACATTTTGTGAGGATATTCAGTCTTTAGTCTCTGATTGTTAAACTTGTGTGTGTACTTATGGGATGTGTCCTGTGTCTTTGAAACAGACGGTTCTGGCAATGGACCGAAAGGGAGTCCCAGATGGATAGAGACGATTGGTGTGACTATAACTGTTCAGACATTTTTGTTGGGGTTTTAATTGAATTGATTCATTATTTATTCGTTGTTAATAAATGTGTCTTTTGTAATGCAACTCTCTCATTTTGGTTACCTGTTAGAGTGGAAAGAGGTGGAGAGAGAGAGAGAGATTGCTGAGAGAAAGAGAGAGAGAGAGGGGTCTCTTAGAGAGAGAGAGAGAGGAGTTGCCGAGAGAGAGAGAGAGAGAGAGAGACGAGAGAGAGAGAGAGAGAGAGGGGCTGTGTGTATTGGTTTGCTTTGACGCTCGAGTTACACGTTTACCAAATAAATAATGGGAAATGTCCCCATTACATATATATATTGTTACGAAGTGCCAAGTATCTGGTTACCTTGCATCAAATATTACCTCACCAAAAGCCAAACACCTGAACCCTCATAACACGTTTAAACGACTGAATACACTAAAGGCAACAGTGATCCCTTAACACTTACCAGTATTGCAGAAAATCAGACTAAGTTCATTAAAACAGGTGTGAGGTAATCTTGTAAGTAATTAAATTAATCAAAGGGCATCACTCCTTCAACAACTTTAAAACTCTAAGTGTTTCCCTGATTTCAGAAGTCTAAGTACTTCCCTGGTACTAAGTCACTTCAATTAAATTGAAGGAAAGCAAATCAATTACCACTCTATGTCTCTACCTAACATGAATATAATCATAATTAAATATATTTATACTGGTGTAAGATAAAGAAAACACTCATAAAAATTTTAAATACAAAAATTTATTATTAAATTCAAAATTTATAAGTGAAATTCACAATATCAGGGAAAATTACTGTTACTTGAAAACAAAGTAAAGTTTAATTAATTCTTGAATCAAATTAAGTAAAATTAAATCAAAATTATTTTATCACAAAATTCAAGAAAATTAATTCAATCAAAATTCAAAAGTGTTAGGCAATAATTGAAAATTTGAAATTAATTCACAAGTGCTAAACAACAATAAAACTTGAAAAGAATTCTAAGTAAATGCAAATCAATTCACAAGTGTTAAATTTAATTAAATGTGCAATGATAAAGCAATGAAAATAACTAAGTCAATTAAATGGTGAATGTAAATGAAAATATAAAACAAAAAGACACACTTCAATAAGAAAATGAATAAGTGCACAAACAATGGAACAGACACAAACACAAAAAAATATCAGCAATGTGTAAAAGTGTAAATCTTTTTCATTCAAAATACTGTAACCAACAGTTTTTACCAAACCTTCGTAACAGACAACAGTTCCTATCAATTATTAGTTAAACACAATTCCTATCCGTTATTAGTTAAACACACTCCCTATCCATTATTAGTTATTCACTGTTCCTAACAATTATTAGTTGCAACTAATAAAAATATACAACACTTTACCTTGGTATACCAGTTTCTTTCTCTTTTGCTGCAGCTTGTATATTACACTTTCACAAAAACCAGGCGCCGTTACGAAATGTTTGTTCAGATTCCACAAAAGAAACTAAATAACACTAAATAAATTCTAAGAAATATCAAATATAGAATTCTCACAAGTTATGAGTGACCAAATTTACGCTACGTTAATATAATCTCGATGTCGAGTGAGAGAGAGAGAGCGAGAGAGAGAGAGAGGGAGATCTAACTGCCTCGAGGTCTTAAAATCGAATGAAAATCTCTTCCTTTATGGAAATGACAGAGCAGATGTCTCAAAACGTTCAAGGCACGAAAGCTTCTCGAAAGTTCTGAAATCTGACGCAATCTTACACACATAATGTGCAACATCCACGTGGGACTTGACAAAGATATACACGTACCATACAAGTCTGCTCAACAGATACGTACCCGATTGAAACGGAGGGTAAACGATAATTAAGATTGACATGTTTTTGATGACAACGAGCTCGCTATCAAATGCGCTGACAGAGCAGGGAAGCAAACGGATCTCGCAGACTCCAATCTTAAAGTGCTGACATAAAAGTTAAACATTTGCAGCTTTGAAAAGACAAGGATCTCTCTCTTTACGTTATATATATATTCTTTTACAAGACGTTAATGCGAAATCTGAACACACATTTTAAAACATCCTATTCTAAGCTATCTAGGAATCTGAAAAAATGTTACACAACCACAAGACATTTCAAAGAGGGGAAACATGCATTTTGAAAGTAGCAATATATAATATACCTCCCCCAGAAGATTTTTTATCACGGTGTTGAATCCAACGATTCGCAACGAGATAAATAATCAGCAACTACATTGTTTTTGCCACTAATGTGCTGCACTCTTAAGTTATACTATTGCAGGCACAAAGACCACCTGGTCAGTCTTTGATTGTGAGGTCATTTTCTTTGGATTATGACAGTGGATTGTGATCAGAAAACACTAATATTTCTTCATTCCTAGGTCTATTCACATACACTTCAAATTTTTTCAATGCGGTGATTAAGGCTAAAGTTTCCTTCTCGATTGTCGAGTATACTTTCTGATGTTTTTTCAATTTTGTAGACATGAAGCATACAGGATGGTAGATATTATTTTCATCTTCTTGAAGTAGAACATCTCCAACACCACAGTCTGACGCATCAACTTGTATCACAAATTTCTTTTCGAAGTCTGGAGCTTGAAGTACTGGTCTTGAAGTTAAAATGGCTTTTACCTTCTCAAAGGATTCTTGACACTCTGGAGTCCAAATAAACTTAGCTTTGGGACTAGTCAAGTCTGTCAAGGGAGCTACTACAGCTGAGAAATTTGGGCAAAAACGACGATAGAAACCAGCCATGCCTAAAAATCTCTGTAGCTGTTTCCTGGTAGTAGGTGGGGTAGCCTTACGGATACCTTCTACATTAGCATTTACTGGAGCAAGAAGGCCTTTCCCAACTTCAAACCCAAGATACTGTACAGTTGCCTTTCCAAACTCACTCTTCTCTAGGTTGACTGTTAATCCTGCTTCTTGTAGTTTCTTGAAAACTTTCTTCAGAATCTTCAGATGTTCTTCCCACGTTGTAGAGTAAATCACGATGTCATCTAGGTATACACCTACTCCTTCTATTGATCCTAGCAGTTGATCCATCACTCGTTGAAATGTTGCGGGTGCATTCATCAGACCAAACGGCAGAACAGTATACTGATATAGTCCAAAAGGAGTAATAAAAGCTGACAGCAGCTTCGCATTCTCATCTAAGGGAATTTGATAATATCCTTTCAACAAGTCTATCTTGGAAACAAACTTGGCTTGCCCAATATTATCAAGTAACTGATCTATAAGAGGCAAAGGATAATTATCAGCCACACTGATAGAATTCAGCTTCCTATAATCAGTACACATCCTAAATGAACCATCTGGTTTCTTCACTAACACACATGGAGAACTAACGTGACTTGAACTGGGTTCTGCTAATCCATGTTGCAGCAAATACTCAACTTCCTTCTTCAAAACATCTCGATGATACGGTGATAAGCGATAGGCTCTTTGCTTGAAAGGTTTTCCATCTTCTTGAATCTTGATTTCATGCTTGGTCAGATCAGTACGCCTAGGCACATCTGAAAAAATTTCTGGAAAACTTCTAATTACGTCACTTAAGTCTTCACCTTGTTCAACACTCAGATGTTTCAGTTTATCCTCCAAATTTTCCAAAATTGAAGAATTATTCATCTTGCTTGCAGCTCCCAATTCGTAGCCATCATCGTCTTCTGTAGATAAAGTTGTCTGGGTTACTGACACAGTTTCAGTTTTAGTTTCTGAGAAATAAGGTTTCAAGAGGTTCACATGTATCTTCCTTTGTCTTCTTCTTCTTTCTGGTGTTTCAATCACATAAGTTCTATCACTTAACTTCTGAATTATCTTGTAAGGACCTTGAAATTTATTAGTGAGGGGAAATCTCTTGACAGGTAAGAACACTAACACTTGTTGACCAACACTAAAACTTCTTAGCTTAGTCTTAGCATCAAATCTCCTTTTCATTTTCTCTTGACTCATTTTCAAGTTTTCTAAAGAGAATTTTCTAATCTCTTTCAACCTCTGCCTTAAGTTCTTCACATACTCTGCTTGGCTTTCCTCTTGATTTTCTTCCCAATTTTCTGCAAGAATCTTCAACGGTCCTCTCACTTCTCTTCCAAAAATCATCTCATTAGGTGAACATCCCATACTTTCTTGATAAGCATTCCTAACTTCAAACAACATTAATGGTAAACCAACATCCCATTCTCTTCCTGACTCAGAACAATACTTTGTCAGCATACTTTTTCAATGTCTGGTGGAACCTTTCCAAGGCACCTTGAGTTTCTGGATGATAAGCGGTTGATAACTGTTGTTTCACCCCTAACAAATTCATCACATCCTGGAACAACTTGGAAGTAAAGTTCGTTCCTCTATCACTTTGTACAATTTCTGGTATACCAAACTTTGAGAAAAACTCCACAAGTTTCTCAGCAACTACCTTGGCAGATATGTTTCTAACAGGGATCGCTTCTGGATACCTTGTCACAGGACACATTAATGTCAACAAATACTCATTTCCTTTCTTTGTCTTCGGCAGCGGTCCAACCATATCTATAATCACTTTGCTAAAGGGTTCTCCTCTAACTTCTATAGGTTGTAGGGGGGCTTTCTTGATGGTTTCATTCGGTTTTCCAGCTATCTGGCAGGTATGACACTCACGACAGAACCTGCTAACATCTCTGTGAAGTCCAGGCCAGAAAAAATATTTCATGATCTTCTCCACAGTCTTCCTGATTCCCATATGTCCAGACTCATGAGCTACTGCAACCACTTGCTTTCTCAATGGATATGGAATCAAAATTTTATGATATTCGCCCCATACAGCATCTCCTGGTATATCTGTAGGTCTATACTTCCTCATCAGTAAACCTTCCTTCAGATAGTAACAGGTAGGAGTTTGTTGCATCTCTTCTCGATCAACAACTCTGAAGAACAAATCAGTTTAACGATGCATCCTTCTTCTGCAAGTCCATCAGCTTCTCTCTTGTCACTTGACCAACTTCAAGGGTTGAATTCTCAATATCTGCTAACTCAGCTACTGTAGTTTCACTACTGTCTTCAGTAACACTTTGACTACTCGGAGTCTCTTCAGGAACATCAGGTTCTTCTTCTTCGTCGTCGTCGTCTTCATCTTCATCTTCTTGGGAAATCTCTTCTTGGTCAGCACTATGGGAAACTTCACTTCCCTGGAATAATTCTTCTAAGCACAAAGATCCTTCACTTGATCCTTCTTGAGTGTGTAAATCCTCAGTTTCTTCACTTACAGTCGTAGTCCTCTTCATACTTCTGGTAGTTACGCAACTAGGAAACAGGTGGGGGTTATTCTTCTCCAACTCTTCTGTAGGACTAATCCTCAATGGTTTGTCTGTCACTACAGGACAAGGAATAAATGGCACACCACCAACTTCATTCCCCAACAGAACATGTATACCTTCCACAGCTAGTGAGTCCTTTACAGCAAAATCAACATTCCCTGTCACCAATTCACATGACAGGTGTAAGCGGCATATAGGAGTTACTTCCTCTCCTCCTATACCCTTCAAAATAACTGAATCTCCTGTGAGACTCTTCTCCAACTGAGGGTGAGAACCACGTACTACCACACTATGGTTACTCCCTGTATCACGTAATATCTTGTCTGGTACCTGCATACTTCCTTCTTGAGTTGACAGCATACCCTCATAGATATATGGCTTAAAAGCCTCTACACTGCTTAACCACTCACTGCTTGAGGTAACATTTCCACTGGTTGCTAAACATTCAGCTTGTTTAGTTTCATTCTTCTCTGGAGTCTGATTCTTTCCCACACTGCTCTTCGTAGTTTGTTTCACAACTTGACTAACTGGTTTTGACTGCTGTTGATTCCGGTAACACTCTTGACTGTAGTGTCCTACTCTTCCACACTTGAAACAGACAACATTAGGTTTCTGTAACTGTCTTGAAAAACTGGATGAGGATTTCACATTAATTTGCTGAGCTGTATTACCTTGTGTACTCTTAGTAGTATCACTTGAAGGTTTCCCATTAAATTTGTTCCTGTTATTTGGATAAGACTTAAAACCTGGGCGTTGTTGACTCTGGTACTTGACATTGTAATTGCGTTTGCTACTGATTATATTGTAATCTTCACTAAGTGTAGCGGCTTTGTCAAGTTTCTTCACTTCTCTCTCTCTTAAATAGGCTCTTATATGTTCAGGAATTCCCTTAAGATACTGTTCAAGAACAAGTAACTCTTCTAACTCATCAAAAGTTTTAACTTTAGCAGCTTCTACCCAACGTTTGAAACACCTCACTTTGTAAGCATAATCTAAGAAGGTTCCCTTCTCATCTTTTCTTAAATTTCTGAATCTCTCATTGTAGTACTCTGGGGTCATCTGGTAAACTTGTAGCACACTGTGTTTAAGTACCTTGTAGTCTTTACACTGATTAGCTGTTAAGGCTAGATAAGCGCTTCTCCCTTTACCAATCAAGACACTTTGTAGCAAAACTGACCATTTATCCTCTGGCCATCCCATACCTGAAGCCACTTTCTCAAAGTGATCAAAAAACTCATCTGGAGCTTCTTCAGTAAACTTAGGGATTAACTTCTGTACTCTCACTACATCAAATACAGGGTCTTGATTACCTTGGTTAGGGTTAGACGGTGTTACAGGTAATGGGGATCTAGCTCATTAATTCCATTTCCCTTTCATGTCTTGCGATTTCTCTTTCTTCTTTTATTCTTTCTCTTTCCTCTTCTGCTGCTTTTTCTTCTTCTCTTTCTCTTCTTTCTTGTTTTTCCCTGTCTATTCTTTCTCTTTCAGCTTGCATTCTCTCTCTTTCAGCAAGCATTTTTAGCTTAATCAAATTCTCTTCTGCTTCAATGCGTCTAAGCTCTAACTCTGCATCACTTTTCTCTTTCTTTTCTGCTTGCTTATTTATGAGATCAGCACGTGCTACATTCAACAACTCTTGAGCCAATTCTAACTCATCTTCATCTGTTATTCTACCAGAGTTTATCAATGATTCCATAGCAATACATCTTATTTGTGCCTTTACCATACTAGTAGACACATAACCACCACATGCCTCTGCTAAAGTGCTCCACTGTGCTCTAGACAGAGTGGTTTCAGACAAAACTTGGACGGAAGGAGCTGCTAAAAATTCCTGAACATTGAACTGAGCCATTTTCCTCTAAGTTATCAATTTACAATTCAATACAATAAATGCAAAAAAAAATTATATGGTCACTCTCCTAACAAAATAAATTCTTAACACCACCAGTATATTCTAGAGTGATAATGAAATCTGCTTTCCCTGGTCTGGGCACCATTAAACAATGTTACGAAGTGCCAAGTATCTGGTTACCTTGCATCAAATATTACCTCACCAAAAGCCAAACACCTGAACCCTCATAACACGTTTAAACGACTGAATACACTAAAGGCAACAGTGATCCCTTAACACTTACCAGTATTGCAGAAAATCAGACTAAGTTCATTAAAACAGGTGTGAGGTAATCTTGTAAGTAATTAAATTAATCAAAGGGCATCACTCCTTCAACAACTTTAAAACTCTAAGTGTTTCCCTGATTTCAGAAGTCTAAGTACTTCCCTGGTTCTAAGTCACTTCAAGTAAATTGAAGGAAAGCAAATCAATTACCACTCTATGTCTCTACCTAACATGAATATAATCATAATTAAATATATTTATACTGGTGTAAGATAAAGAAAACACTTATAAAAATTTTAAATACAAAAATTTATTATTAAATTCAAAATTTATAAGTGAAATTCACAATATCAGGAAAATTACTGTTACTTGAAAACAAAGTAAAGTTTAATTAATTCTTGAATCAAATTAAGTAAAATTAAATCAAAATTATTTTATCACAAAATTCAAGAAAATTAATTCAATCAAAATTCAAAAGTGTTAGGCAATAATTGAAAATTTGAAATTAATTCACAAGTGCTAAACAACAATAAAACTTGAAAAGAATTCTAAGTAAATGCAAATCAATTCACAAGTGTTAAATTTAATTAAATGTGCAATGATAAGCAATGAAAATAACTAAGTCAATTAAATGGTGAATGTAAATGAAAATATAAAACAAAAAGACACACTTCAATAATGAATGAATAAGTGCACAAACAATGGAACAGACACAAACACAAAAAAATATCAGCAATGTGTAAAAGTGTAAATCTTTTCATTCAAAATACTGTAACCAACAGTTTTTACCAAACCTTCGTAACAGACAACATTTCCTATCAATTATTAGTTAAACACAATTCCTATCCGTTATTAGTTAAACACACTCCCTATCCATTATTAGTTATTCACTGTTCCTAACAATTATTAGTTGCAACTAATAAAAATATACAACACTTTACCTTGGTATACCAGTTTCTTTCTCTTTTGCTGCAGCTTGTATATTACATTTCACAAAAACCAGGCGCCGTTACGAAATGTTTGTTCAGATTCCACAAAAGAAACTAAATAACACTAAATAAATTCTAAGAAATATCAAATATAGAATTCTCACAAGTTATGAGTGACCAAATTTACGCTACGTTAATATAATCTCGATGTCGAGTGAGAGAGAGAGAGCGAGAGAGAGAGAGAGGGAGATCTAACTGCCTCGAGGTCTTAAAATCGAATGAAAATCTCTTCCTTTATGGAAATGACAGAGCAGATGTCTCAAAACGTTCTAGGCCGAAAGCTTCTTGAAAGTTATGAAATCTGACGCAATCTTACACACATAATGTGCAACATCCACGTGGGACTTGACAAAGATATACACGTACCATACAAGTATGCTCAACAGATACGTACCCGATTGAAACGGAGGGTAAACGATAATTAAGATTGACATGTTTTTGATGACAACGAGCTCGCTATCAAACGCGCTGACAGAGCAGGGAAGCAAACGGATCTCGCAGACTCCAATCTTAAAGTGCTGACATAAAAGTTAAACATTTGCAGCTTTGAAAAGACAAGGATCTCTCTCTTTACGTTATATCTATATTCTTTTACAAGACGTTAATGCGAAATCTGAACACACATTTTAAAAACATCCTATTCTAAGCTATCTAGGAATCTGAAAAAATGTTACACAATCTACAAGACATTTCAAAGAGGGGAAACATGCATTTTGAAAGTAGCAATATATAATAATATATATATATATGAATATATATATATATATATATATATATATATATATATATATATATATATATATATATTTGTGTGTGGGTTGTGCGTGTGTGTGTGTGGGCTCAGTTTCATGATGCCAACTTATTTCAGCCGCACAACATTCCAGGATTTGGTTCCTGCACTGAATATGTATAAAAATGATGTACTTGATTGTATATTCGATGTTGAGGAATATGAAGTTGAACACAAACTTTGGAGAGGAAGGTGAAATGCACGAGATTTTAGAGAGGTGTTCTGAAAATGATCCAGTACCGAGAAGGCTGTTACAAACAAATGCATATTTGCCTGCTTCTTCTGCATCTGCCGGAGGAGCTTTTCAACCCTCGATCTCGTCAAGAGATATAGAAGAGCAACAATGGGATAAGATCAACTGAATGGTCTTGCCAAATTATATATTCAGCGTGCCGATTTATCAGAAAATCGTCAGGAAATTATTTCTTCTGTTACCGATATATTTTCTAGAAGGCGACTTGACTTTATATTGTAGTTAAATAGTTTGTCTTTCACGATAATCTAAGATTAATCAAAGGGACTACAGGATTTATAAAATTTCGAAAGAAAGATCTAATTCACATACCATTTTGATTTTTGAAACATTTACTAGTAATTTTTATATTTTTTCTATTGCAAAATAGATGTTGCTTCATTTGTAATGATATCTGAAAATAAAGCAGTATTCAAATCTGCAGTTTGGTGGTACAACTTTCCTAGGTGGGGCTGGGTCTTCATCAGTTTGGGGGGGAGAAAGACTGGGTGGCATGGAAAAGTGCCCCCCAGCCTCATCGAATTTTTGCGGGCGCTACTGTTGAACAACGCAAATGCATTGCTTCAGTAGTTACCACTTTTAACCGGTCACGTTTCCTTGGTACCTTTGCTATGATTTCCAGTTCCTAATAGTCTGGCTTAGTTTCCCTATTCGTTATTCTGCAGTCTATTGCCTTACTCATTAAGGGATTCATGGTCGCTTCATGACTCTTGGAAAGTCTTGGTTGCGATGAAAGGTTTTCAGCCTAGTTACTTCACTGTGTTCACCGAATTGTGAAGTGATTTTGCCAAGCGACCGTGTCAAGAATTATCGATCTCTATTCAGTGAATTGTTAAACTATGGTAAATGAGTAAAAGACTCTAGTGAGGTACTTTCAAGAACTTAACAAAAAAATTTTCATTGTTTCTGTAACGTGTTTTTGTGCCATTTTAGGACGGCAGCTGGGATTGTGTGCTTGATACATCTTTTAACAGGCACTTTAAGTTATATTTATATTAAAAATTTTTGTTTTCCTCCCTTATTTTCACTATTTTGTTTGTAATGTTATTGGTGATATAATTTCCTTTGATCAGGTTTGACTATTTCTTGATTGGTTTGAGGATTTGAATTTTACTTATGATTTTCTAGTTTGATTTCAATTATATTTTCTCTTGATGTCTTAGTATATAAAAGAATGGCCAATATGCAAAAGTAACTAAAAGTACCTGCGAGAATTAGGGTGCCAAAATCTATTACAATCATAACATGATTTTTTCCTCCTTTAAGTTTTTTTTTATTACTGATTGCACTTCAAAAACTCATAGTTCATGGGTCAGCACATTCACGTCTTCTTCCGCTTCTGGCATTCCTATCAATACAGTTAACTCCATGAGGAGTTAACTGTATTGATAGTTAATCCTTTGGCCGGTATTTATTTTCCTCTTTTTCTTTTCTCTCATGCATATTTTATTCAAAATTTTGTTGACTACCTTAAGGGTAGGCTCCACTTTGGAGGGGTCCCGATTGTAAAAAATCGTAAAAATATTTGCCAAAAATACACTAATCAAGACAGGCTAATGAAATTTTCAGGCATTATTAGCACTATAATAACGCATATTCTCTGTGAGTTTTATCATCCTACAGGGAAAATTAATGATTTTATGAAAAAAAATGTGAAAAAATGCAAAAATTCCGGGCCCCTCGTACTGAAGGTTATTTGGTGATTGGTGAGAAACTACAGTCTTGAATAGAAATTCGGTCTGACAGAATGTTGGTATATCCACCTGGAACATGCACAAAAAAAATTATCAAAATAGAACAGTAAATAAGCACGTTATAACAAAAAAAAGAGCAACAACTTCAGGTAAGTTCAGCGAAAGCCCCAGCGAAATAGCAGACATTAGCTAGGAAGAAATATTCAGGAAAAATTCAAATCTCGGTTTAGGGACAAAACCTTTTGAGAGTTTGTAGTTATTATGTCACTTGATAGCCTAAAACATCTAAAAATTATATTATTTAGGACAATCAAAGAAAACCCACCTCCAAAAAAAAAAAAAAAAAAAAAAAAAAAAAAAAAAAAAAAAAACAAAAAAAAAAAAAAAAAAAAAAAAAAAAAAAAAAAAAAAAAAGGGTGGGGGTGGTTTTTTCTTTGATTGTCCTAAATAATATAATTTTTAGATGTTTTAGGCTATCAAGTGACATATTAACTACAAACTCTCAAAAGGTTTTGTCCCTAAATCGAGATTTGAATTTTTCCTGAATATTTCTTCCTAGCTATAGTCTGCTATTTCGGCGGGGCTTTCGCTGAACTTACAAAGTTGTTGCTCTTTTTTTTGTTATTACGTGCTTATTTACTGTTCTATTTTGATAATTTTTTTGTGCATGTTCCAGGTGGATATACCAACATTCTGTCAGACCGAATTTCTATTCAAGACTGTAGTTTCTCACCAATCACCAAATAACCTTCAGTACGAGGAGCCGGAAATTTCCGTTTTTTCACATTTTTTTTCATAAAATCATGAATTTTCCCTGTAGGATGATAAAACTCACAGGGAATATGCATTATTATAGTGCTAATAATGCCTGAAAATTTCATTAGCCTGTCTTGATTAGTGTATTTTTGGCAAATATTTTTTACGATCGGCACCCCCCAAAGTGGAGCCTACCCTTAACGCCAATACCACTTCCGGAATATGTGCCTTAGTCAATGTCAACCTCTTGTTTGACCAAATATTCCCTATTACCTCTTCTAGGTCTTTATTCATCTTCCTTATCTAAACTTGAGTGCATTAAACCTTATTTCATTTTGAGTGCATTAAGCCTTATTTTATTTTGAGTGCATTAAACCTTATTTTATTTTGAGTGCATTAAACCTTATTTCATGTCTTCCCTGAAATTTTTCTCCAAGTCCCATTTGCATACAAGTCTTATCCGATGTGCAAGGTTTCCATCTTTTGACCCCATATCACAGAACCTCTCTCTTTCACCAGACTGATGCACATTCTTGGCGACAAAACTGTCCTCCCTCTGTCTCTGATATGGTTTCTAGAACTCCGAACCCGTTTTGACGGTGATGCACTCGTAAAATCCTACGTTCATCTTCAAGAAACTTGACTAGATTGCACATAGTTATTCCATCAGATTTTGATTAGGTGATTTTAAGTTTCAGATTTATTGTGGCAACATGTCGGTGGTCATGACCGACGGCTGTGCTTCCAAAGCTCTTAACATTTTCGTGTTCTTTTTTTCTGACAGTTAATGGCGATGTGATCTATCTGGAGATGTGTAAGTGTGTTTTTGGATGTCCTTCTGTTGGGAAAGAGTATCTGTAATTGTCATATTGTTCGTAATAGGATCACTAATAAAATGAATCTCATGCTTTTTTGCAGTCTTCCTTGCCCACTATACCTACTATACTGATCCAGCCAACTATTGAATTCATATCACCAACATATCTAGCATTTTATGTAACGACATTCTGAAGTCCATATGAAATTAATCCTTTTAGTTTTTTAGATGGGAAACAGTACGTTATTATTTTCATGTTGCACTGATTTGATTTAAATTTTGCCAGCAGTATCTTCTGCTTACTAATCGCTTTTAAGTTTCTTTCCTACATTTGGAGTTATGATCATGTTGACTTCTCTATGCCCCTATATGGATGTATTCATGTATGTATGTGTAATATACATACATACATACATACACATACACATACATATGTATACATACATACATACATACACATACATACATACAATATATACATATATATATATATATATATATATATATATATATATATATATATATATATATATATATATATACATAACTTCAGGAAAGCCGAAGACACATGAAGAGTTAAAAGGGTTTATTCGCTAAGAAACGTTTCGCACAAGGAACTTTGTGCATCATCAGTCTGTTAAAAATAAAAGTACATTTTAAATTAATAAAAGCAAAATACAAATAAAAATTACAATCTAAAATTTTAAATTTAAAAATTATAATTTAAAAATTAGCATAATTCAAAGTTAAAAGTGAAATAAGAACATTAAAAGTGTAATAAGAACATTAAAACACGACTACTAAAATACCAACCATTCGCTAAGAAAGGAGGAGAGAGAATGACTAGAAATGAGATTGAGGTCAGAAAGAAGACTATGCCAGGTATAGCGGAGACGATGAACTACCGCTATTCAATGAGGGAACAAGTCTTTTGATAAATAATGACTCGAGTGTTGTTAAATACTCAGAGTCCTTATTGTAACCTAAAATGGAGAAGTGCTGTTTCTTGACTTCGATCTTACATTTGATGGCATGATTTTTGATATTTGAATGCTCTGGTCTACTTAATCTCTGGCCAGTTCTAAAACTACACCCCATGTGGCTGCAATATCGCATTTGCAACAGCCTCTTGGTAGATCCAACGTAAATACCAGGACATCCTGGGCACGTAAATTTATACACAACATTAGACCTCATAAAAGGCTGCAGACGATCTTTAAAGCAGAACAGGGAGCCAATTTTACTCGGGTTATTTGATATTAATTTTAAATTTAAACATGGAATTTCACCTTCAATGATTTGAGTAAGTTTCTTTGACAGTTTCAGGTTGGAAATATAAGGAATCGAGGCATACATGAGTTTCTTTGGAACGTCAACAATCGGTGGTACTGGTTTCAGATATTTAGTTAAAATTTTGTTAATTATTTTCTGAACTAAGTCTTTGGGATATGAATTTTGTTGGAAAAAAGATAGTAAAAATTCTATTTCCCTATGAAAAATGTCCCAACTCGAAGAGTACTTCAGGGCTCTATGAACTAAAGTGGAGATAGTGTTAAGTTTAAAACTTCTTTGGCAGGAGCTGTAAAAATTATTGGCTAGACCAGTATACGTTTTTTTCCTATAGACAGCTGTATTAAATTGATGGTCAATTCTGTTAACGCAAATGTCTAAGAATGGTAGACAATTTTCCTTTTCCTCTTCTATAGTAAACTTGATATTAGTGTGTTGTAAATTAATATCAAGTTTACTACAGACTGATGATGCACAAAGTTCCTTGTGCGAAACGTTTCTTAGCGAATAAACCCTTTTAACTCTTCATGTGTCTTCGGCTTTCCTGAAGTTATGAATGTATATGGAAGTTCCTGCATATCCTATATATATATATATATATATATATATATATATATATATATATATATATATATATATATATATATATATGCCTCAGTAAAGGGTCCGAATAGGACCGAAAGTACTCGGCCAACTCGTTTTTTCATTTTTTTCCTTCGTGGCAAAAAAAAACCTTTATTTACGTATACATAGCATCACGTTTTATATACTTCGTGATCAAGTTATTCATATATATATATATATATATAATATATATATATATATATATATATATATGTATTATATGCTAAGAGCGTCCAATCTGGACCCTCTTCTTATTTATCTTTTCCTTAACAAATTGGGAAACTGAAGGAATATTTGAAAGGACTAAAATACAGGAACGGGAAGTGTCAAATCAAGTAAACGCGACCCCCATCTTGTTTTGACTGTTTGGACCACCGTGAGAGATTCCATTTTCAGTCAAACCTCTTCTCCTCAGCGAATATGATTTTAATGACACTCCACACCTACATGGTGTCCACCTATATGGTGTCATCCCCATTGTCAGACGTTAATGCCGGCCATATGCCAAACCCATAGAAGGGTCACTTGCACTTAAGGGAATAAAGACCCCTTTTCTACTACACGCCTTTGTACTTAGGTCCCCAGTCTAATTTTCCAAGAAGCCAACTCGTGAAAGTTCACACGTCTCGATGACCTGCCCCATCTTGCCTCCTACCTGACCTCTTTCTCTGCTACTGTTATCGCAACCCTTCCGCCTCTGCCATTCTGCCCACACACACCTGCATGACAGCGGTACCTCTTGACTCACGATAGCCTCTATTGTACCCCATTTTCCATACCTCTCTGCTGGGGTCCAATGACCTGTTTCAGGTAATTAACAAGGATTATCGGTGGAGATGAAAGCACCCGAGGAGAATCACGCCAGCGTGAACCAGATGTGACCGGCTCTCTTTCAACTGGTATAAATATGGCCTGACCTGTCCTACCAAACCGTACTTTGCCCTATCAGTTCCCGCTGTAGTATGCCCTACTGTATGTCCGAAAGCGGTCTTACTTCCTACGACTTGGCCCACCGCTATCATATTTTGTTTGTTCTCTCATGATCAAAATGCCTAGGAAGAGCAATCTTTTGCCTACTGTTTTCAATTTAATAGCTGGACTCAACTTATTTGGTCTACTGAAAAAATCGTAGGCTGCTCTCCCAGATCATGAGTATATCATCAACATGTCATATTTTGAGGTATAATGAGAAGAAAAATTTCCCTTTCGAAATTTACCACAATATACTACGGCAGAATCTCTGTTTATAAAAGTTACTTTTAAGAGTAACGTTGTTCGTTACGCAGGGGTTACGTGGCCTTGTAGTACCTAGACCGAGGTGTTATCAAGGCCGATGCGGACACGAGCGGCGTAATGATGAGAAGTGATGCTATCTAGGGGGTGTTCAAAATATTAAATCATCAGATGCAATCTGCATATTTTATTTGGGACTACGAAAAGGTACCTAGCATAGGTGATTCTGGAATCTGCCACCTACAATCTAACTAAGAATAGGAATAATTCAGGGTGCGAACCATCATGGATCATGAAACTTAATCACCATCTCTGATCAAGTCGTTATTCCTCATTTCCACACTGCATACAATCACTTGAGTCATCTTCCCACATTAGCAAATGTTCGGTGTTGAAGTAGTGGCAAACGAAATATATGATTTTTAGTGTTTATTTGTGGGCCTTTTAACTTCACATAATATGTATATATATATATATATATATATATATATATATATATATATATATATATATATATACATATATATATATATATATATATAATATATATATATATATACATATTTGGTGTGTGTGTGTGTGTGTGTGAAATCGAGATTCTCTGTATTTTCAAGAATTTACATAGTTTTTATGTTTTTCTTTTATACAAATAAGTCAGACAGCTGATAATGCCATTTTGTCTTAGTCTTGAAAATATTGGAGATTGTTTGTGGTTGAGGAAATTGTTACAAAAAATTACTGTTTTCAGCATTTTAATTGTTGAAGTAATGTAAAAGTAATTTTTAAATAGAATACAAAAATGTGGTAACCTTAACTTTGGAATTTGTGATTTTAGGCATAAAGCCAAGCGCCGATAAATAAAGCAGGTAATTTAAAACAGAATTGAATATGATACAAAATTTAGGCCAAAGGCCAAGAGCTGGAACCTAAGAGGTCATTCAGCGCTGAAACGGAAATTGACTGTAAAAAGAATTGAAAGGGGGATTAATCTCCGCAAAAGTGGCGCGTCGGGTATTTCCTCGCTGATTGACTTTGTCTGCAGTGTTTTAGTTGCAAATTGAGAATATGAACGGAGGTACAGTAAAAGGAATAAATGGGGTTGCAACTAGGGGCGGAAGGGAAGCTGCAAAGAACCTTAAGTAATGCCTAAGCACTGACGGCACTATCGCCCTACGGGACAGATAATAAAAGATAAAAATTGTCAAGAATAACTGATCATTTAATCTGATATCAACTCTCTACAGCTCCGTAAAGTGGGTTAGCTTAGGCCCTTCATTCGTGATCAATTCGGAAGTTTTGTGCAACAATCTTCCATCAGGGATCTGCCCTGTCCTGTCTTTCTCGCTATCACGATCATCACGTGCAACAACTCCACCACTGACGCCATGGGAAGTTATAGTCCTCAACCAGTTACATTGGACGTGTCGTCTGAAATCACCAATATCTTTCCTTGAACAAATACAGTCACATATGAGTCTTCTCAATAAACAATGAAGGTATGTGCTTCTAATATAGGGGCATTTCCAGCTTCTCGTTGCCGAATTACGAATTTATTGTCTGAATTTGCATGTATGTAATCCAGGGGTGGCCAGACTTTTGGACTCCGAGATCTACTCTAAACACTGAAACTCTTTTATGATCTACCATACGACATAATCACATATTATTACGTGGGGAAAAAATATTTCACAGAGCCATAGCACGATAAAACATGAGTACAATTGCGTCACTTGATCGACCCAACAAGTTGCCGCGATCGACTGTTTGGCCACCTCTGATGTAATCTAACGCAAGAGAGAGAGAGAGAGAGAGAGAGAGAGAGAGAGAGAGAGAGAGAGAGAGAGAGAGAGAGAAAGTCAGTGATTACATACCGGTACCAGTTATGACGAAAACATGAAGCAGGAAGACTAAAGGCCACGAAAACAGTGCTCTCTCTGCCAGCCTCATTTCCAAACCAGTGCTGGAGACCTTGACTGTAGGAAGTTGAGTCTAGAACGAACTGGACGATGTCTTCTGTCACGGCCCTACGACAGAGATGCCAGTGATTCGTTCGCCAGCCGACTGCGGCCTTTTATTCGTTTTGATGATGGCTCTCTCTTTTTTTTTTTTTTTTTTTTTTTTTTTTTTTTTTTTTTTTTTGCAGGTGCAAGGTAAATTGCTTCTGTTTCACCTGTGTACTGCCCTCATGCCTCAGTTAACAGCAAGTCATGACCAGTGCCGTGCGTCGTTTAAAAAAAATCATGTATTACTCTTACCCCTACCTACGTTATTATGCGTTCATTCATGTATGTGTTCATTTATGTGCATAATCTAGATGAAGAAACATGCATAATAATCCAGCAAACAGCTGTTTTGTTTGTGTGTACATATTTATAATGAAATATATGTATTTTTCAAACTAATGCATAATATATATATATATATATATATGTATATATATATAATATATATATATATATATATATATATATATATATATATATATAGTATCTTTGTTTTATATTTACATAAACAAACTAAAAAGGATAAATATTAAGTCAGGTTTTTGGTCTACTCATCTAATAAGTGAGCCTGATTTTGTGAATTTCATCCTTACTACAATGTTAATACGCCACATCGCAGCACGCAGAGCAAGAAGAAAAAGAAAAATTTAAGAAATGAGGAAAAGCCAAAATTTCTTTCAGTCTTCCGTCCCGGCTGATTGGACGGACTCGCTGCGACAAGAAATTTATGGAAAACTTCGTAGGACTGCAGATGCCCAAACAAGGAACTCGCCAGAAAACTGAAAATCTTATTAGTAGGTGTGACTGGACTAATAGTGTACGTCATGATTGTGATGTAAACATACCAAATAAACAAATAAGTGCAAATGTTGAGAGTGCGCTCGGATATGATTACTCCTTCTTTATATCGAATAGACCGTCTGGTTTAATGATTGCGTCGTCACTATGTAGTATATTTGAAAAAGTATTGTGATTTTCCACAAACTCATGTTGACATAATTAAAGGTATTGTTTATTGGCAAGAAAGTAACTTCCCTGCTCGCTGTAAGAAAAGTTTGACTGATCTTAAAAAAGACTATATAATTCACATCACAAAAGACTAACAAAAAATATCCGTGATCAAGTCATAAAAAGATTTCAAAAGCACAGTGAAAAAAAAATTCTTATAGATAATATACAACAAAATAGTTAAGAGCTAACAGCTCAGTTGTCAGTAAAATTTCCTTTGTTACCTTACTTGTAGGGATTAGTGAAAACGCACAACGAAAATAATCCTGTGCTGCCTATTATCAGTACTGTTGGCTCAATATCATATAAACTTCCGTTACTTAGAACTCTCTCCGATTCTCACATACATAATTCTCTAGATCTGGTTGATAAATTAAACATAATCACTTTTTTTCCCCACTGACAGATTCGTTAGTTTTGATGCTCTTTTTACTAAAATCCCGATAGATTCTACCCTAGAGCATCTTGGTAATGAACTAATCCATCATAAATTACCTCTACCAGTGAGTCACATCATTTCACTTACTAGTTTGTGCATTTGTGACTGTAAATCTATATTGAATGGTGAATTTTACGAACAAATTTTTGTATGGCAATAACCAACCCTTTATCCTCATTCCTCTCAAACTTGTAAGTGGAATTCTTTGAAAGACGATATTTACCTAATATTATTTTTACTCCTTCAAAGTGGTATAGATATGTTGACGCTATTTTAGCCTTTTTGCCTGCCGGTATTCATGTGAATGATTCTTACTAATTTGAATAATGAGGTATCATCCATTTAATTTACTTTAGAATTAGCAAACAACACTTGCATCCCGTTTTTAGATGTTTTAATACACAATGCAAACTCAGTATTTATAGGACTCCAACCAGCAACTTAAGCTCTGTCCCTTTTTATTCAGCCCACCACTCATAAAAATATCAATCTTTTCTTCTACGTTTTTACGAGCATTGCGCATTGTCAGTCCCCGGTATTTGGATCAAGAAATTTAATACATTAGAAAAATAGGGACAGATTATTTGTTATAATAAAGCCATAAAAAGATTTATGGTGAAAGTAATATGGAGAAAGAAATCCCTAAGAACTTTTTAGCTTGCCCTATTGCAGTGGTTTTGAAAATATGAAATCAT
Organism: Macrobrachium nipponense; assembly: GCF_015104395.2. Taxonomy (NCBI): domain Eukaryota; kingdom Metazoa; phylum Arthropoda; class Malacostraca; order Decapoda; family Palaemonidae; genus Macrobrachium; species Macrobrachium nipponense. The sequence continues at coordinate 29,501,054 of NC_087211.1, forward strand.
TGTTAAATTCTTTTGATATAAACTCTTTTTTTAAAAGAATCAAATCAAACCGGAATTTAATTTTTTGGAATCTTCAACGCCCCGTTTTCAATAGTTAATGGAGTTGTAATTACTATGACTCGAAGAGGGACCTGAGACTTAAATTGGCTCTATAGGATGACGAGTCGTCCATTACAAATGTCATGATGAGGCCATCTACTTGAATTAAATCGCAGGTATTCAGCTAATATTTGCGTTTGGGTTTAATCATCTATATTCTGTAATGACTCCCGGTTTCCACCTGAAATTTCTGAAACTGAGCCGTAATTCCAGCTCGCGAATGTCATGTTACTTATACAACTCGGAACGAGTGGACAGTTTATATTAATCTGACAATTTAACTGAGAAAGAGTATGACTGCTCGTCGGGGGGCTATCTTCACCCAATTTTTGCTGGTTCATGAACCTTTTCTAGAAAGTAGACCAACAACACAGAAAATTCAGTCACTTAACTTAGGTGCGCATCCACATTCACATAGATTTAGGCATACACACGCCGTAATTTTACGCTGCAATTTGCTTCCATGACTTTCAGAATCAATACAAACCTGCTGATGTGAGAAATACGAATAGGTTTAGAAGCACTTATCTGAATATGAATGAGACACCGTTATTAACGGACTGCATTTATCCTGTGCTTCTCCGAAATGCGATTACGTAGATTTGAAAAACTTCAACAAATCATTTGAGAAGCTTCCAATGGTGTGGGAACTAAACGTATATATGTAGACCACCGTCACTCGATTTATATCGAAAACAGAAATTCGTACCCAAAGGCGATCATTTTCGTTGGAAGTTCAGGTGTCATACTGCTCGTGGGAGTTTGAACCCACATTTAGAGACATGGCAGTCAAGGTCAACCAAATTGGTGTGAAAGAATTTATAAAAGTTTTGATAACTCTTACGGCTACAATTATAGCACTTACAAGAGCATGTATACATTCAGTTGCAGTCAACCGTACGGATGTTCCTTGCGATTCATTAATAGGGGCTTGCTTCCTTTATACTAATTACTAATCTGTTAAAATACATAACAAGGATAAATAACCTGAATTTGAAGGTAAATACGCCTTTCATTTCTCCCTTGAGTAAACAATGCTGCAGTAATCTATTGAGACCTTTAGAAGTGTCCCCCCTCCCGTGCCCATACGCTTAGGACCCATCGTGTGTCAAATATTCAGGTGTTTTCCAGGGAATGTCCCAACTAATCAGGGTCAAAGCAAAATATTTTCTTCTTTTACACCAGTGTGTTAGGACACGAAGATTTCAGTGTAACTGAAAAGTTAAATATTTTATTCATTATCTTTAGAATCTGTCATTTTCATAACCCCAAAATTACTTTCATGGTGTGCTTACAAGATCTGTTTTATTTTATTTTATTTTATTTTTTTACACGTCTGCGCCTCGTGCTTCTTCACTTTCGCTGCTGACCGCTCTCTAGGGACCTCGGGCATGGGCACTTGCTTCCTAGTTATTTATTTTGCACTGACTCTTACATCGCGTTTCACAGAATGGGAATGCCCCATTTTCTTTGGAATTTGACTGACATCCATTTTCGTAAGATGAAATATCTAGAGGAATCTTGTCCTATCTGGGAAAGTATAACAGAGTAGAAATTCATCCGATTCCAAAACTCTACATTTTTAAACCTGTAATTGATGTTATTGCATCCCGAGAATTCCTCCCAGGCACCGGCAGTGGAAGCTATATTCCAGTTGGTGCACTCATGTGGGCCGTCACTCGGCACCAGAAGGCGGAGAAGAGAGCGCCGTCAACCAACACCGACCGCTGTCTTTATTGTAAGTATTTTCTTCAACCAAACTCTCTCTGACAAAGACCCAAAAGCCGATATTGGGAAGGACAGCTACATTGTTGCAAAATTCCTGCCTAACTCTAAGTAAAGCAAGGTTAATGAGGTAACCTTTAGAATGGCTGTCTAATGACTTCAAACTGTACGTAATTCTGTGACGTGACTTTTCAGTTTACCATTTATAGATGAACCCAAAACAGGAGCAGAAACAGCGATTACAGTTAACCGTAGCATAACAAAACTTCCAGAGGGAAACATATTAAATCATGTCAGGCTTATAAAATATTTTACTCTACCTCTGAGTCATTTCTTGATTGACAAAGGTATCTCGGTTAGGTTACAGTAGTTTGAAAGCACAATTGTGGAAACGACCAATCTCTTCTATGACATCGCGTGACTGACTGACTGACTGACTATTCGTGGGAGAGGACAATACCGCAGTCGTGTATCCTGAATTCCTTGAGATTGGGCTGTCGAGAGAGAGCGCTATTCAGCACCCCCATGCCCTTCTCCACCATGCCGAACGTCCCGCGGATTTTCTCATGGGGCTTCTCTTTGAGGCAGATAGTGAACTTGAGGGTATCCCTGCCCAAGAAGTTGGTGGCGACCGCACCGACAACCATGGGCCTGACATAAACATCCTTCCACTCCTCCTCGACGTCCATGTCAGAAAATATGAAATTCCCTCCGCAGGAGACCCTCCTCTCGTCCGGATTGAACCACAGCCATTCGTTGTCGTCTGAGGATCCCTTCACGCCGTAGAGATAGCCGTTGGCGTACGAGATGCCCCTCTCCCCCGTGCAGAGGAGGGCATGGTGCTGCGCCTTGACAGTGTCCGGGGTCAGTTTTAGCAACAGCCTGCCGAGGTCCTCTTCTCCAATTCTTAGGTCCAGAAAAGTCCTTCGGGAAGACTTATCAACGAGTTTCATCACCTCGCAATGCTGAAGGAGAAATGGCGTTATTTGATTAGGAAATGACCATTTGGTTGTCGAACAGAAATCATAGCTGTGAAGGGATGGCAGGGGAATGAATGAATTTTTAAGTGGGAAAAGTTCTCGTGGGTTAGACGGAGAAGGCTGATTGAACTAAGAACTGATGAACTGGAAATGTTAGAGAAGGTTCTCTGGGCATAATATCCTGCTTATGAAAAAGAATGACGTTTGAAAAGCAACGTCAATCTTATACTGATTCTTTAGCTTTTGAAGGCGTTTCTTCAGAAACCAATCGTTTTAGATTCAGATTAATTAATAATGTTCTTTCGATTTGGCGATGAAACTTGTAAAAAAAGGTTCCCTAATCAAAATTCAAATCGCTGATCAAAATTCCTCGCGATCTTAATAACTCACTTTGATATAGTGGGCCTTGGGAGGCGGCAGCTCTTCCGTCAGATGGTGAAGACATATTTCGTTGCCCTCTGTGATGGTGATTCTTGCATAGCGCGTCTGTCCAAGGTAATTCTGAATGGCGAATATTTTCCGTTGCTTCAACGCCTGCTTGATCGGTTCCTTTAATCTTCGCAGGTAGTCAACCTGCGCAGATTTGAAGTGAATAATGTAATAATGAAAACAATCACAGTTATAGCACTGATGTATATTAACAATAATGGAGATTACAGTTATGATACTAATTCCAAGAACTTTGTGTAAATATTTTTCGGAAACATTTTCCATCTCAGTTTGTCCGTATTTGCAGGTAGGAAAAAGTTGTCGTAATTGTTTTTAGAATAGCGATATCTCTCATAACCCGACTCTAATTACAATTATCAACAAATAGTATATTTTCCCATATTCATCTGATAATACTTCCATAAGTTTTTAGTGAGTTAGAATGACTCAAACTTGGCTCGTAATGCTGACTCGACGAAAGTTTGTACTTTTATGCGATTTTGTAGATTTCTCTTGTTTGGGTTACCCACCGATATGAAACCTTTAGGTTAGGCATGAGAACAGCTCATAAAAGCCCCATTTGTGAAAGCTATCTACATATATTTTTAATGACAGATGCTAATCTTATGTCTAATGAACGATATTGTTAGTTATAACTGGATGAGGCTTGTGTCTTAGCTAAGAAATGCTTTGTCCTTCCTTGATCCACTCTTTCTCTATATAGTTATCATCAGTAGTTTAGACTTTGTATATCTATGTAATGAATGAGAAGTAACTTACAGTCAGATGCTCAGGGATATCTTCTTCTGCTGTCATGGCAACCATCCCATGAGAGAGGTCAATGTGTCTCTTTTTTTGATAAGAAGTCAGGATCTCCTCCAGAGCATGAAGCTTTCTCTTGCATTCTTCGATATCCTGTTAACACAATATGAAAGGTCATAATAATAATAATAATAATAATAATAATAAGAAGAAGAAAGAAGAAGAAGAAGAAGAAGAAGAAGAAGAACAAGAACAAGAACAAGAAGAAGAAGGAGGAAGAAGAAGAAAAAGAGGAAGAAGAAGAAGATTTCCAAGAATACGGAGGCCGTTAACACGACATTAAATAAATTAAGTAAATATCATTTGCTCTGTTTTACACATTATATCCACATAAATTCACACTCACACACTA
>NC_087211.1:29510460-29512960 GCF_015104395.2 Macrobrachium nipponense
GCTCGATATATGTATATGAATCACGGTAATGTGATATGACTCACATATATATATATATATATTACTATATATATATATATATATATATATATATATATATACATACATATGAATGACTTGATGCAAAATACATAAAACGGGATTCTATGTATGAATAATGGTGATGCCATGGAGGAAAATGAAAAGACGAGAACTGCCGAGATCTTTCGGTCTTAATGACCCTTTACTTAAGGCAAGACTGATCTTGCTTAAGTGAAGGGTCGTTAAGACAGAAAGATCTTGGCAGTTCTCATATATATATATATATATATATATATATATATATATATATATATATATATATATATTTATATATTGCGCGATATATACGCACGTACGTACTTGTATATCCTTATAAATGATCTCAAGATTTACTTCAGTTTCAACAAGATGCTGAAGCAGTAACATTGCAGCTACGTCGGCGGATGAGTTTTGGGAAGAATTTATTGAATGTCGTAGGAAAGGGAAATTATTGGCTTATGACTACTTAGCTGGGTAATTTCATAGGGATGCAATATATATATATATATATATATATATATATATATATATATATATATATGTATATATATATATACTATATATATATATATATATATATATATATATATATATATATATATATGTATATATATATTTCAGTTGTATTCCACATAGGAAAATGAAAAAAGTATATCTCAGAAAATGCCCAACAGTTTCGTCCTCCAATGGACCTCTTCTTGGAGCGTTTATTAAGGAAAGAGATAAACTTTATCTCTTTCCTTAATAAACGCTCCAAGAGAGGTCCATTGGAGGACGAAACTGTTGGGCATTTTCTGAGATATACTTTTTTCATTTTCCTATGTGGAATACAACTGAATTACTATATCTTCGTGCCTAAGAAGATTACCAGTACTATGTATATATATATATATATATTGCGTCTTGCATAGCATAGTGATATATATTCTAGTAAGTCTATGATCCGTTAAAGGAGCATGTCCTTAAATCTACGGTTCCGTGCAAATATCATCATAAACTTTTATCATCATAAACTTTTATTTTATGTATGGAAAATAGCATTGTAATTTAAAACAATAGTACTACACGCACACATTATATATACGTACATATATATATATATATAGATATATATAGATATCTATATATATATATATATATGTGTGTGTGTGTGGTGTGTTGTGTGTGGGTGGTGTGTGTGTGTGTTGTTGTTGTGTGTGTGTGTGTAGTGTGGTGTGCTGTTGTGTGTGGTTGTGTGTGAACATGTGACATAGGACACAAATTGCATTTTGTGGTGTGTGGGTGAGAGTATTCAAATTTATTTTATATATATGATGGACCTTGTGCTGCCAATGACGTGGAGGTTTTTTTATAATAAAATGATGTCCATGAGCCGGCCAATGTGTTTTTATTTTAAATCTTATATAAACTGTGGCTGAATGAGGACATTCAGAGGTAGTGGTCGAGCTTCCATTACATCTTCAAATTGCTGTTTTTGTTGACCGATGGTTGATAAGCGGATGTGATGAGCTGGCGCCAGGTGAAGTCGCCGCCGCCTAGGCAAAACAAATCACGTCTTATGTCCGTGCATGAGCGGAAGCAAGGATCTGGTTTTGGGTAGATTTTATGGGCGTGATAATGAGCTGTTATAACGTCACGCATCTATTCCAGTGCAATGAACTTGTGACGAATCAATGACGTCATATTATGGGGAGTGCCTTGTGAGAAAGTTCGTGCTTGTGTGCGTATGAGCTGTTTCCCTTGCATAATGGGAAGGTAAGATAACAAAGACGGAGAAGCACCCAAATGGAAGAAGTGGCCTGGTTAAGATGGTCTTTTGCAGTTATAGTTTGTATAGTGTTAGTGCTCACAGCTGAAATGGGTAAGCGTACTTTTAAGCCCAAGTGTGGCTTTGACTTTTTATATTTTAAACTTTTATTTCAGAGATGTCCTTTTCCATACGACTTTTAGACTAATGTCATTTTGGTTTATTTGCAATTTATTTATGTGAGATCCTTCTCCTTTGTTACAGACGTTTCTGGCCCATGAGGCAAGACTGCCAGATTTGGTCACCTGGAAAACCAGGAAGTATGAAGTTTCCCCTGATGGAGTGGGGTCACTTAAAAGACTGTGTTATGAGTTTTCTAGTTGCCTTTTTTATGAATAAACTAATTAGTTATTGTAGAGAAAGAGGTGGACGTGTTTGATTCGATCTCCAGGGTTATTTTGGTTTGGATTTTGAATTTTAACTTAATCAGTTAAACATTTGTTTCTTTGAGAATTTGATTTATTTAGTTAATCCTTTTATTCTTAAATAAATGTATTCTTGTAGTTCACGAGTGTGATTTAGCTTGCTGAGAGAGAGAGAGAGAGCGAGAGAGAGAGAGAGAGAGAGAGAGAGAGAGAGAGAGAGAGAGAGAGAGAGAGAGAGAGAGAAAGAAAGTCACTCAGTGCCTTACTG
>NC_087211.1:29517960-29522960 GCF_015104395.2 Macrobrachium nipponense
GATGAATGGTGGTCCCAAATCTATTTAATGTCACACACAACACATAAATCAATTATCGATCCAGGCACTTGCTCTTCAGATGTTGTCCTGGATTGTATATGGCTAGTCAGTCAGTGACCACCTTCATGGTAGTGACCATTACCTAATTCACCTCAATCAGCAACCAGTTCTCCAGAATTGTACATTCCAAAGTGAAGACAAAAGAAGCTGATTGAGCAAAATTCACTTGCGATATTAAATGACAGTAAATTTGAATCCTTTGAGAACCTTACTGAGCAAACTACTTGAATGACAAAATGATAAGTAGTGCTAATGATGTAATACGTAACACGGGGTAAACCAGGGAGACCAACGGTTCCATGGTAGGACAATAAATGACCAGGAATTGCTGCAAAGATATAAAAATAGTGGCTTTTCAACATGCAAAACCAATTATAATTTTGTCAAAGTAAAGTACTACGATACAAATAAAACGAGATTCCTGGATGCATATATAAATGGAATAAATTCAAAGACTACCTTAAACTTCATATGGAGGAAGACGAGGAAACTGTGGAGCAAGTCTATTCCTTCACCTCTCCCTTCCTTGGAAACAAATAACTCACTAATCACATACCCTGCTGTTGCTATTAGGTTTGAAAAACAGTTTTCAGATATTTCAAAATCAAAGCAATATCCACCAAACCTAAAACCATTTGATGCTAAAGTAAACATTCAGTTACAGCTTCATAATAACTCGTGAGAATTCCATGACACTTTTACAATGAAAGGATAACTATTATATGATACAATAAAGCACGTACCGGAAGATGCCTAATATTTTTTTTTTAAGATTTTGAAAATTGCGCTAATAATTCCAATTTGCAAGCTAGGAAAGGATAATGACCAACAGCCCTAACAAGTTGCATTTACAATTAATGGAGAAAATTGTGAACTTTCATCTGATTTTGTCTATGGAAAAAAAGGATCAAACATCTCCAAATCAATATGGCTTCAGAGAGAACAGAAGCACTTTGAACCCTCCTATCCATCTCTCCAACAAGATAGCATAAGGTTTTACAAAGAAAAAGCAGACTACCGGGATATTCTTTGATTTGAAGAAGGGATTTGACACCTCATGGTGGCGTGGCATCATGAAACCGCTTGGTAAGTTAGGTATCACAGTAACATGATATAACTTATTCGATCTTTTCTTTCAGAAAGATACCTCCCTGCAAAATTTGGAAATAAGTACCTTCTGACGCAAGAAAAAAAAAAAAAAAAAAAAAGACAGGGGGGGCGTCCCTCAAGGAAGTGTTCTAAGTGTTACTTTTTTTGTAGCTGTCATAGAAGCAGTTACGATTAAGGTCCTGACAACTTTGAAGACCGATGGTAATATCTAATGATGAAGTGAGGTTTCATGGAAAATATTTGACAGGAGACATTCGGTCTCCATACATAAAAATTCATAAATGACATAGTGAAGATATCACTAAATATTTTGAATTGTATTAAGTTTCAAATGGGAGGCAAATAAAAATCCCTGTTAAACTTATGTAATGCTCTATGTAAATCTCAGTTAGATTATGGCTGCTAGGTTTACTTTATCACTGGTAAAAGTGAGCTAAAAAATTTTGATATAGTACATAACATGTGCTTATGAATATGCCGTGGAAATTTGAGACTACCTCTCCTGTGGAGAGAGAACACACGCATACACACACACACACACACACACACACACACACACACACACACACACACACATATATATATATATATATATATATATGTATATATGCATTTGTATATATTGACCACATAATGAGAAGAGTGATGGAGAATGAAAACAGAGGGGCTAGTATTGGTGGCTGGTGCTGGTAATGGTAAGGAGGATGGAGACAGAGACACAATTTTGGCTTGAACATCAGCACAAAGAAGAGTGAGATCATGGTTGTGAGTAGGGATGACGGTTGGGTGCACATGGAGGATATGACAATCAGAGGACAGAAACTCAAGGAAGTTGAGAAGTTTGTTTACTTGGCAAGTGTAGTAACAGCAGACGGGAGGCAAATTGAAGATATAGAAAGAAGAAAACCAGTAGCAGCAAGAGCTTTTGAGGTTCTGATAAAAAGCATGTGGTCAAGGCATGAAATCAGCTTGAAAACTAAGATAAGAATATTAAATGCAGTAGTACTACCAGTCCTGATGTATGGTTCGTCCACCTGGGGACTGACCACAACAGAGGAGAAAAGGTTGGATGCTTTTGAGATGAAGCTGCTGAGAAGGATATTTGGCCTTAAATGGGACGATTATGTTAGGAATGAAGATATCAGGATGGGATTGAGGCAAAGACATTTCAGTATCAGGCTAAAGAGGGGAAGGCTGAAATGGTTTGGACATGTTGAGAGGATGGATGGGAATAGAGACCCCAAGAGAGCACTGAGAGTAGTACAAATAGGAAGAAGACCGCTGGGTAGACCAAGAACGAGGTGGATAGACATAATTGTCAGGGATCTTGAGGATGAAATCCATAACCTAGAGGAAGCGAGGGAAATGGAGAGGAACTGTATCAGCCTTATGCCACTGGCCAGTGGCGGGAAGATAAAGTAAAGTAGAGTAAGTAAGTCCTTTACTTAGCTAAGTAAAGGACGTTGAATCGAAAGATCCCGCAGCACTCCGTTTTGCTTGCCTTCGTGGCTTCTACCTTTATGTATTCATTCTACTATATGTTATATATATATATATATATAATATCTATATATATATATAATCTATATTAATATATTATATATATAATATATATAGATATATATATATATATATATATATTATATATATAGCTGCTACCAAATATTAATTACCATCATTACCAAATAGCAGATTTTTGTCAGATATATGAGAATATGACAAACGATAAAAATACTATTTTCTTGTTGGGGTTCAGGTGATGGCAGAATGAGCGCTTTAGTAATTCGGCATCTCATGGTAAGTAATAACTTGAAGAACAAAAACAATGATTTGGTGGTTTATTCCTTTTCTTTTCCACTGAATCATTTCCGCTGACGCCAACTGACTCAGGAGGACTGACGGGACTTCTGGAAAAGATAGAATCATACCGGACGGAAGGACGTTGCTGAGAATTTGGTTTGAGGATTATTTTTCCTTGCATCTCACACCTAATGCCTGAAAAGACCGCCACGACAGGAGATAGATAGACAGACGGATAAATAGATAGCTAGATAGTTTGAATGAATAACATCAAAATTCGAACGCTGAAGAAAATTTATTCCAACAATTAGAAATGCCAAATAAACCTTTAAGGGGGGCGTGAGAAGTACGAAATTTACTGGAGAAAAAAAGCGGGCAAAAAATTAGCGGAAGGACGAAGTATTTGAAGTTTAGGCTTCGAGAAAGCTGGATGCAATCAAAGGGTAACGAGTGGTGACTGACTGGAGATAATCTGGCTGCACAACAAGTGGCTGTGATGGTTAAGGTATTAGTAACGGGAGGTCCTGCTTTGTAGAAAAAAAAATAAACTACTCATGCCGGTGCGAGAGACTAAATGATTTTATGAAATTTAGGCTGTCAAGCCAAACACTGGGGCACTCTCGGCCATTCAGCGATTAAGATAATGCAAAGGGAGAGTTGGAGGAGTTGGACAGCAATATGAAAAGCTTCAGAAGATGAGATGAGGCACAAAAAATCTACAGGGGCAACTGGAAAAAAGCCACTCTTGTATTAAGGAGCAATAATTACAATTTACGTTTTTCATCTTTTTAAGGAATACACCTTTATAGGACAATTCATCATAGAATCGACCTCAAATGAGTTAATATTTCGAAAAAAAAAGTCAATGAAGGGGATGTGTATAAATGTTGAGGTGGGTGAACAAAGAAGTAAATCATTGATGCAGAATACTTACTAAAATGTATTACTAGTACCTTTGTAAATGTCAATTTTGCTTTTAAATTCACTGTCAAGTACGCTTTCCCTCTTTCCCTGGCAGTTTTTCAAGTACCTATAACTCTGGAACTTCCGGGGGATTCGTCTCCTAGACCACCATCAGGGGCTTTGCCGCTGGACGCCACCTGAAAGACGCTCCGCTTGCTTCGCTCGCTACACTTACCACGTCACAAAATAGGGCCGCTCAAAATCATTTGCCACGGCCACTGACGTGGCCCAGTCCGCTCTGATTACAGAGGATGGACAGCAAGTCTGAGAAAAAGAAGTGGGGTGGAGGTACAGTAAAAGGCTGAAAAATGGGTGCAGTCAGAGGCCAGAGGGACGCTGCAAACACTCCTTGTAATGTCTACAGTGCACCAAGTGAGTTGCATTGACGACACTATCCACCTAATGGAACGAAGAACTGATGAAAATGTTAGAGTAAGAAACGCAGTAAACAAATGAATGTGTGAGGAACTGAGGAACCATTCTATGATGACATCCGAAACGATGGTAACTGAAATTTTTCTTATTTCCTTCTCTGCCCTTGAGTTAGCAAAATTTAACTGAGTAATAGTTCAACTTTTCAGCGGCAAGCCAGGCTTCAGCGGCAAGCCAGGCTTCAGCGGCAAGCCAGGCTTCAGCGAAGCCTCATAGTATCAAAGTGGCTGCGCTGACTTACGTTATCGGTTTAGAATTTCTGACAAAATTCTTATCAGTCCGAAGCCTCCTGAATCACTTGTAATTTCGGGGAAATGTATATATCAAGAGTAATATGGAAGCCTCAGAAATCTCAGAGGCTGAATGGATGCCGCTAATACGTAGATTTCTGACGCCGTTCTTCAGGGCCAGACACAATGATTAGAATACACTTAGCACTTGATAGTCTGCAAACAAATGACTCACTGATAGAAGTGTCACTTACCCTTCCAATATCTGTTAGAGTCCATCTGAATGTTCTGTGACAGCATGGTAGTGGAACTATACGGCATAAAGATAAAACCAAAACACAGACACAAGGGGAGAGAGACAACGTCTCTGGTCGTCCACCATCACTGCCCCATCTGGAAGAGGGA